>NW_017306515.1:1153111-1216109 GCF_000935625.1 Nanorana parkeri
GGACCTGGAAATAGTGTGGGAGAGTGTATACTTGGCACCCTGGCTCTGGCATGTTGTAGGACAGAAAGGCCCCACGGGGTGACAGTAGTATGGAAAGCAAATGGGTGCTGGCCAGAAAAAATAGGGCGGGTTCCCTGACCACCACTCCAAACTGCATTTTTCACTTGCTAGTTTATTTAAAAGAGAACGAAACTCTTAGAATATAATGCATTTGTCTTAAAATATCGTTTTTTTTTCTACTAACTTTGTGCATGTTTTCTCTTCCTGTGCATATGTGTATACCAGTGGCGACTCTAGGAACAATATATAGGGGGGGCACATAAGATACCACAGTCAAAATGGGGGGGCACTAATAATTTTCACCACTAAATCATACCACTGAAAATAACTAAACAGGGGCGTAACTAGAAATCACAGGGCCCCATAGCAAAGTTGTGCATGATACTCTTTGCTTAAATGTCTTGTGAGCATTTACTTTGCTTAAATGCATGCATGAGTGTGCTCCTGAACAACATAGGGGTCTATTAACTAAGCAGCCGAGTGAACAACTGACCCCACGTTAAGTGAGCCGAACACTGTTCAGCTATTCACTTAAGGCTTGTACCGCTGATTTCAGCCGTATACCGGCTGAAATCATCCATAAATCGGCTAGAGGAGAACTGCAGGTCCCCTCTGCTGACTGACAGCAGCAGTAGGCGGGTGCAATAGCTAATGTGCTATTGGCTATTGCAAATTGAAATAGCCAATAGAAATGTAGCTATGCATTCCTATGCTTATTTCTTTTTCTTTTTTTGTTTGTTCTGATGGCAGCCAACGGATCCGATATCAGAAGAAAAAAAAAAAAGACAACAGAGAGTAAAACTTTCCGGCAGAAACTAACTCTCTCCCGGGTGGCCAGTCATGAGATGGCGGGTGGCTCCGCCCAGCAGTCCATAGCAGGCTGTCAGCCTTTCAGCCAGCTTCGCCTTTCACCTCGGCTCAGTCGAGCCGATGCATATGCCTTTGGCTCGACCAACTTCGGGAGCTGTACGGGCTATAGTGAATAGCCCGTACAGCAGTCCTTCAATTCTACTGAACCAAATGGGTCCTGGGGCCGAAGCTAGCCGAAGGATCAGCCGAAGCTACGGCTAGATCCTTCGGCAGCTTAGTGAATAGACCCCATAGTTTTACTGTGGTAGTTTCAACAGAGCGAAGTGCAATAACCACCCGGAAAAGGTGACAATGCCAGAATTGAATTAAGTAAGCATTGTCATCCTAAGAAAGGAAGTACCTGTACATAAACGTTTCTGAAAGAATCACCAGGAATTATTTCATTGAAAGCAGGAAGTATATCCAAATTAAACTTTTTGACATTACATGAACATGTGCAACATATTTGCTCTAAATGTTTAGGTTTCATTAAATACACCGCTAAGAACTGCCTTGTTAGCAAGTGCCTAGATTTGGTTTCCTGTTGGATACACCCCAGCCTGGGATGTGTTTTGGTGTTATTACATCAGTTAATGCCAGATATTGTTAACCTTTATATGATTACCGGCTCCGACTGGATTGCTCAAATTTTCCCCATACTCACTTCGACCTCTGTTGAAATAATCATCATCACCAGTCCGATTAAGTACCAATATGACTGTAGCTTGGTTTTGCTTTACATGTACTGTAAATAGCTAGGAACAGAACAGGTGAAAGAAAATCATAGGGGTCTATTCATGAAGCTGCCGAAGGATCTAGCCGTAGCTTCGGCCGATCCTTCGGCAAGCTTCGGCCCCAGGACCCCTTCGGTTCAGTAGAACCGGAGGGGTGCTGTACGGGCTATTCACTATAGCCCGTACATCTCCCGAACGTGGCCGAGCGGCTCAGTCGAGCCGAACGCATATGCCTCGGCTCGGCTGAGCAGCGCTGAAAGCCAAAGCTGGGTGAGCGGCTGGCCATTGGCCGGCCGACAGCCTGCTTCTGACAGCTGGGTGGAGCCAGCTGTGATCTTACGGCTGGCTCCGGCGACTTGCAGAGAGATCAGTGTCCCTGGTTACCTGCTAACCAGGGACACTGATCTCCAAACATCAAACTCTCCCTTGCGCTCCGGGAGTCTGCTGCTCCTGGCAGCCAAGGAGAGAAACAATGCTGTTTCTTTTCTCTTTTTTTTCTGACATGGAGCCGTGTCAGAATAGAAAAAAATTATAATTTTTGCCCATTGGAATGCATTGCTAGATTCCTATTGGCTATTTCAATTTGCAATAGCCAATAGTAAACTAGCATTGTACCCGCCCTCTGCTGCAGTTCTCCATCAGGTCCATCAGCAGAGGGCGGGTACAATGCTAGTTTACTATTGGCTATTGCAAATTAAAATAGCCAATAGGAATCTAGCAATGCATTCCAATGGGCAAAATTATTATTCATTTTTTTCTATTCTGACACGGCTCTGTGTCAGAATAAAAAAAAAAAGAAAAAGCAGTGTTTCTCTCCTGGGCGGCCGGGAGCAGGAGGCTTCCAGAGCGCCCAGGAGAGTTTTTTTAAACTTTTTTTTATGACACCAGGAAAACCGCCGGACAATAGAAAACTGTTGGGCGGAGCTAGCTGCCATTGCTAGCTCCGCACAATCATTTTCTATTTACTTTTTTTTACTTTTTTTACTTTTTTCTGTTCTGTTAGGTCCCTCTGAGGCATTCAGCTATTCACTCACTGCTGTTCAGCATCTATAAGAATAGGCCGAACAGCAGTGAGTAGCCCGCCGGAGGTTCGGCTCAGCCGATCCAGATGTTGGATTGGCTGAGTCGAACTCCTTCTGCACTTCGGGTCAGCCGAACATGCTGAGCATGTTCGGCCGACCCGAAGCCATGCAAAGCAAGCCGATGTACGGCTGATTTCAGCCGATATACGGCTGAAATCAGCCGTACCAGCCTGAAGTGAATAGCCGAACAGTGTTCGGCTCACTTCACTTCAGGTCGGTCATTCACTCGGCTGCCTACGGCAGCTTAGTGAATAGACCCCATAATGCCTTTTTAATGTATTTATATATTTTTTTTAAAGTATGTTTTAATGATATTATTTATACTTACATGATTTAGTCCCATATCTGTAGAGCAGATCCCCTGGTTTACACTAATCAAAGTATTCTAGGAGCTCTGAAACTGACATTGGTGAGGGAACTGGCCTTTATGTGACTATACATTTGATGCTAAACCCTCACAATATGGGGGCAGCCATATTTGCTCATTACATATGTAGACTCTACACCCTTCTTTGCAGTACAACACAGTGGTCTTGTTTTACTGTTCTTTCTAATTGGTGGTGTTGATGTGCATGTACTTTTCATTGGAAAGAATGAAAGTTGTAGTGATCATGAACAGAAGTTGCACTGCCCTTTTGGAGTTTCTAAAAAACAAATAGTAGTGCAACACCAGGCAAGATGCACAGCAAAGATCTTGACGGAGTAAGGTTTCAGGCGATTATGTCCATTTACACAAATTCTGGGAAATAGAGGCCTGCTAATGGTAAGTGCCCTATAAGCACACTTACCCTTTACTGATATATTTTTTTTGATGTTGTGGCAGAGTTTTATTATTTTTGGCTTTCTTTATGACCTTGTACAAACATCTAAACTGTTAACACATAATTCTATCCATTGTTCTCTGTTAAAGGCAATTGATCATTTACAGGCAGACTCTTGGGCTTCTGAGGTTGGAGATAAACATCCTTGCCAAATATTTATGGAATTTTATTGTGTATTTCAAGTAGCTGTGGTTTTCTGTAAACTTTATAATGTTGTTTTTGAGTTATGTCCATAAAGACTAAAGCATAATTACTGCAAATGTTTAAAATTTTAGCAACCACATAACGTGCTGCAGTCCTATCAAATAGCAATGACTGTCTTTATTTTTTGTCAGATGTAGCCTAATATCTTGCTCCACAACAGAATAGATGCAAATAATACCTTTAACCTGTTTTCACCATAGTATGCAATCTTTGCAGCAAATCACTGAGCATTTGTAAGCAACATCAGATTGCTAGCTGCAAATTGGGTTGATAGTTGAACACTGGGACATTTCCTTGAAATTTCACTAGTTTGATAACATACTGTACATTGCAGTCAAATTATATGGCTAAATTACAGGGGTTTTGGTAAGGGTGCATTGGGCTGCCTGCCCTGATCTGCTATTACGTTTAGACTACAAACTTGCCTGCTGATTTGGATACCCTGCCCATTTGTCCTGGTTGCCACTCTCCTAGGAGAGCGTATAACATTCCTGCTACTTGGATAGAAGCACCTTAGTACGGGTGGCTACCTCACATACAGACTTCTGCATCCAACCCACTGACATTATCTCTATCTAGAAGTCACTTGTGCACAGACTGCCAACTCTGTTCAGGTTTTCATGCTACCCAAACAAATGGCATAGGGTCCAACCCCTGCAAAGGTTGAATAGATCAGTTTTATTGAAATATTACCTTCACTTGAACTTTCACATGTGTCCATAGCAGCACATAATGAACCCTGTGCAAATGTAATCTGCAGTGTTACTGGCCAAGGAGCCAAGCTGCAGTGTTTAGTGTTCTGGGGGCCCATAAAGTGTTCTCTTTTTCTTTCCTGCCCCCCCCCCCCCGGATTGGTGCCTGGTACCTGCCCCTTTTGTCCTCAATGTTAATGGGGCACCATATTTGGTGCTGGGGGGTATAGGTTTAAGTGTTAAATCCATAGCTAATTGGTGAAAGCATATCTCATGCTAAAACTTTATGAGGCTTTTTATCTTTCCTAAACCAGTATTTTAAAAAAATGTTTGTGAAGCAAACCAAGGGAGAGCATGTGAGCGTGTAAAGAGGATGTACAGATGGAAGCTTGCACTCTGTAACTGTGGGGACACATACCGTACACATTTTGCAACACTAACAGCATTTGGTGTGCAAGTGCACTGCCCAAAGTCTAGTATGTTACCCCAAAGTTAGAAAATGGCAGCTCCCATTTCATTCATTCTTTTTACATAGTTATTTATTTTGTTACAGGGTCTCTTTAAATTACATGAATTTATTTATCAACAGCGATATCAACCATTTTATAGAGATCCTAACGCTGTGTGATACAGGAAATTCTTTGTTGATGCCATGTAACATCATAGCATGTTATTTGTGTTTGTACATTATAGCAGATGCAGATAATATTTGATGAAATAAATAGCTGGTACTGTGAATTTAAATAACACAGATTTTCATAGCATGTAAACAATTAATTATTTACATCTGGCACACCGATTAGACCAGACAGATGTATGCTAGTTTATAGTTGGCAGCGATATTTGACACTAAGGGAAAGGAAAAAAATATGTGCCAAAATACAGAGTCATTGACCAAGGACAAGCTGAGCAGCCTGAATTATTATACCATACACACTACAGAAGACAGGGCCTTCAGGGGAATATCAAGAGAGCTCCAGCTTAAACCAAACAGAATATTTGTGTTTAATAATACGACAACATTCATGTTAAAAATATCCTTTAATAGTGTGGTGAAGGAATAAGACGTGTTTTTTATGGAAGAAATGTACAATGAGCAGTAAAATGAAAGGATCTAGGTTCTTAATGGCAGCACTAGTAGTATAGTGTATGTAGCCCAGCTGAGGATGTGAGTGTATACAATAGAGGCAATGTGGGCAGTAGTTCTGCATGTTTACCCACTAAAACAGTAGTCTGAAATTGTCCTTTATTAGAAAGGAATAAACGTCCCTTTCTAGCTCATTTTAAAAGAAAATCCTTAGCCACCCCTTGGTGGATTGTTTTTTGTACTGCTTACCTTCCATAGAGAACACAGTAATCCTGTGACCCTGTGATGATGTTCAGGTCTCTCCACCAGTAATAGTAGGAGGGATGCAAAAGGGTGATCTGCATCTGGAGGAAGTGATGCAGAGGGCCCACTAGGATTCCTACTACCGGCCCCAGTGCATACATGTCCTGCACTGATTATCAGGGAATGTTTCCACACAAGATTCACACAACTCTAATTGAATTCAATTGGAAAATATATAACTCATGAGTGAAAGTTGTATGAATCTTGAAACAATAGCAGGCTGCAGAATGAAAACAATATATATTTTTTATTAACCTGAAATTCCAGGTATTTAAAAAAATCATTAAAGTAGCCTTAACCCCTACCCATGGTTAACATTTAAAGGGTTAGTCACAAAATGGTGAAGAGTTTGGAAAAGGCAGGAGAAGAGAACAATCTAGGCCAAAATAACCGATTTGGAAAATCCTCCAATTCAGCTCACTTTTCAGTTCAGCTATGTTGTCCTAGATTGTTCACTTCTCCTGTCTTTTCCAAACTCTTCACCCTTTTGTGACAGGAGGTTATCAGCTCAGAAGATATTTTTGGCACAGGTATTTTTGGACTTCTGGAACATATATAACTAAAAAACACTTTCAACTGTATATTTAGTAGACCAAACGGGAGTAAATGAGAGAAGTTCATTGTGATGGTATGCTGTTTTTATTCTTTTATGCATCTCAGTGCATCTGACCGCCTTTGTGAACTCTTAGTTTAATTAAATAAGTTGTGCACTGTTGCTTTTAAATTAATGTTTTCATTATCTTTTTTCTTTTTGTGAAAAGGAGTAAGAACAGATTCAGGATAGTTGAAAGTAGCTTCTGTAGCCTTCAGGAGCCATTACAAGTCTATTGTATCCTTTAAAGCCACGTACTGTTGTATAAAGCCACTTTTGTTTGGTAAATAAAAACTGTCATTTTGCAAATCCCTATTGGCAATCCTGCATCTGTTTACACTGCATGTATGTACCTGAAAATGGCTACAGGCTTTTATGGCTTTAGGAAGCCTGTCAGTGACTGAACTATTCACCAGTAAACTGTGTAAGTTGATCTGCACAAGCAGGGGCTTAACTAGAAATCACAGGGCCCCATAGCAAAATTTTGTATGGGGCCCCGTGATTGCTAGTTATGCCACTTGCAGAGCCCACCATAGACTCTCTATGGTGGGCTCTGCAAGGTCTCAGTTGCGCTGTACGCTTCTTACCTGTCACCTCCGTGGTCGCCGCCGCCGGGCCCCAGCCTCCTCTTCCGTTCCCGGGCTCCGCCTCCTTCTATCGATGGGCCCCGCCTCCTCTTACATCACTGGCCCCACCTGCTCTTAGATCGCTGGCCAGTGATGTGAGAGGAGGCGGGGTTGCTGTTAGGTGGGCCCCGCCTCCTTCTTTACTGCAAATGCCGGTGATTGATCGAAAGTTCGAACTTATCGAGTTCTGGGACCGGAATTCATGCGGTCCCTCAACTCGATAAGTTTGTACTATCGATAGAACACCGGTGTAACCGGCCTATTCTGCCGCATCTGCTGGCTGTCACTGACACAGCTCCGCAGCGGCTGTGAGTGGGAACGTTTTCCTTCACAGCAGCTGCTGAGCTATGTTAGTGACAGCCAGCACCCAAGATGCCAGACGGCCCACACGGCATCAGAGGGATGCCTGGCCGGCCCCCCTGTGCACGGGCCCCATAGCGGCCGCCTGGGTCGCTATGGCGATTGTTACGCCACTGTGCACAAGAGTTCTTCTAATATCTGGTTGCATAACGTTTCGGTGAAATAACATCTTCTGTCATTCCATGTGTGGTTCCAGGAAAAAAAAGGGGGCAACAATGGTTCTAGTTGGGCTTTGAGGGTCAGAGAACAGCCAAGCTTTCTAAGTATATCCTTCATACCACTAATAGCTGGTGAATTACAAAGACATGACTGAATTGTGTAAAAACTAAATGGCTCCAAACCTAGGAGGCAGTAAAGTTAGCCAAGCGAGAACAGAATATTTTACCCCTGAGAGTAGTGACATCATGTACTGCAGTAGAGTGGAGAATTGTGTTTACCTTGGGGCATATTTTTAGTTAAAGTGTGTTTTACAGTTCCTGAACACATTAATTGAAGCAAGGGTACTCCAAGATCAGCAAAACTGTTTTTATGTCAGATATTCTGCGACCACAGGCATTATTTTGTTCAGTCTACTTTAATCCTTTCTTAGTTGCTCTTTCTAAGGACAGCATTTCAATATTCTTGCCATTTAAAACCAACGGGATCAAGATTACAGTATATTGTATTTATAACCCCTTCAATATGAACTCCAGTCATATGTAAAAGGCACACATTATTGCAACCTTGTATTAATGAATGCATAATTTATGTATCTGTTTAAACACAGCTAGTGCAGACTGAGAAACTGAATTATTAAACATTTTTTTTAAAAACATATAATTTAAATGCTTGTAAGGATAAGAGTCTAATATGGACTAATCTATCAGAGTTTTGTTTTTTGAGTAACGTTCTCCTTTGCACCTTGTAACTGTTCACAAGTGTACCTTTTGTGCATGTGCATCCACATCCACCTGAATGCACAGATGTGCCTGCATATCCATGGTTATTATCTTCTTCCAGGTGCCATGGCCCTAGCAAGTAGATATAATTCTCCCATTGAATACTTTAATTAATGGAATGTTATAGAGAGGAGGAATGTATATGAGTGTGTGTGAATGTTTAAAGAATTGACTGTCAGCCGAAAATCTGGGTCTGAACGTGCGAATTGTGGCCGTCAGCGACTAGTCAATGTTAGGGCAGAACGGAGAGTGGCAAGACTGGTACAACACAACAGAAGGGCAACAGTGCATCAAATTACTGCAGATCTTAATCAGGGATCCTCTCAAATGATCTCTGAACGCACTGTTCGCCATACACACTGCATCGTATGGGATATGGACTGTCTGCAGTTAACAAGATAAAACTCTCTCCAATTCACACAGGAACACAAGGATTGGACAGTCGAGCATTGGAAAAAAGTAATGTGGTCCGATGAATCACGTTTCCAGTTGCATCATGCAGATGGTAGAGTGAGACTTTGGCGGGAACAGCATGAAAGCATGCACGAGTACAACCCTTCAAGCTGAAGGGGGCAGTGTTATGGTTTGGGGCAAGTTTTCCTGGTATGATTTGGGCCCTATAATTCGTGTGGAACAACATCTGAATAGCACAACATACCAAAGTATCGTTGCTGATCAAGTTCATCCCATCATGTTGATGGCGTATCCCTATGGAGATGGCTTCTTCCAATAACACAATGCGCCATGCCACGGTGCTCGTATTGTGCAGGAGTGGTTTCAAGAACATGAGGGAGAATTTACCTTGCTTAGGTGGCCCCCACAATCACCAGATCTCAATCCAATTGAGCATTTGTGGGACGAAGTTGAAAGAGCCATCAGGCAGCTGGTTCCACAATATATGGAATATATAATAATCTGGCCACTCAGTGTATGTGTATATATATATACTGATATATATACATACTCTAAGCTCCAGTGGATGATTAGGGTTACTGGAGTACACTAATTACAAACATCAGTGTTGGGTAGACTGGTTTATGTGCATTATGCTATTTGTATAGTAGAGCTGATGTCAGAGTATTCTATACTATACTAATAGCATACTATGAGATATTGCATGCATGCATCAAGCTTAACACCTTGCGTGTGTATTGCCAATTCTGATACATCTACTTATGTACTGGCTTTTCCCCTTCCATTCCTTAAAAAAATTAAAGCTGTCATTATATTCTAGAAGATAAAAAAGGCCAAAACTAGAAGAGTTAAAGTAAAGATATGTTTGTCCATTCCAGCTGCTTTGTTTAGCTTAAGCAGCTGTTCCTTTGCCATGGCAGGACGAAGGGCATCATAAAAATGCAATTCTGATGGCTGGATGTCAAGATTAATTAAAATCTTCTTTACCTAGTGTCTGATTACATTTAGATACTTTGGTAGTATCTTTATAATTAGGGAAATGGTTAGTTTGGGGATATCTTTTTATCTTGATTCTGTACTGTAGTAATAAACATACTGCTTAGTAGGAAGTATTGGATGCATACTCTAAACCTTGCAATGGAGAAAGTTTTAGATGTAAGAGGCTCAACTGCTAACTTGCTGAACCTAACTGTAAGTGACCCAACCCCCTTAAAGTACCGGAAAGGCATTTCTGAGGACTGTCTGTGTGCCCCATGTGATGGTGGTGGGTGAGTCATGAGCTACCTATACTCACAAGTACATAGTATTTTTCCTTACTCATAGCAATGAACAGAGCAGAAGAAAGTGGCTGCAGATGTCAACATTAGAGTAAAACTGTTGCTTTGCCCTGTATGGTAACATCACAGGTTCACTTTAAATAGACACTGTCACAAAAGTAAATGAAAACAGAGCTCCCTGCAAAGAAGAAACAAAATACTTACCTTTACTACTGACTAACCTCTTAAACTTCACTCCAAAGTCTCTACAGAAGTTAACACTTCCAGAAATGTCAATCTCCAGGTTTTTCCAGCGCAAACTCATGGAAAGATGCTTGTCAAAATTAAAGCGATAGTTGATATATTTCTTTAAGGTAAAGTAGGATTTAGAATTGTCTGTCCGCTGTGAAGGTGGGGTAGTTCTCCTCACTTCCTTTTCCATTGACATGACAGAAAATGACGGGGTATTCTCCACCATGTGGACATGGACTGCAAAAGAGAATGTGACAGAGATTTTAACCCCCCCCCCCCACCCCCCCCCCACTAAAAAAAAAAGAAGAATTTAGTTTGATGAGAGGAGTACATAATGGGGAGCAAGGCTTCACAGTGTGGGGTAAACCCATATACAGCTTGACACCCTCCTTGACGTTGGCATCTCTATCTCTGCAAGTTATAAAAAACCAGTATGTAGATCACCTCACCAGTAACCACTCACACTACCTGAAAGATCTGTTTTAGGTGGACTGATCCTTTAAAGAGGTAATTCATGTTGTCAAACAAAGCTATATGATCTAAAATGATAGTCTTAGGATTTCTTAAACATAAATAGAAAGACACGTACTTGTGCATAAAATAGTTTGTTTCCATCAATCTTAAAACAAGCCAAAAAAAGAAGCTTGAACCTTAGTTTCTACTGTCATAAAAAGGAGTGAAAACAAGTCAGAATTTGTATGTATAATTTAGGTTGGAGTATGACTTATTTATATGGTCACTGACTGTATGTTCAACTCATGCAAGAAGGATACTTTTGTCTTAAGAGGAGGTCAGGTAATGTATACGCACAGCCATAATCCTGGTCAGAGAACACTTACATAATATATGTGAAAACATAATACAAACTGTACATCTTCTAGGTGTATTTATTTACATAACATCTGTTTGTGCATAAAATTTTGATGTCCTTAGTAAAAGTATGTGGTTTTCTAGGCAATGGAACCTCATTTGCTGCATCGCATAATTGACTGTAGGCATACACCCCAAAAGGGTGTATTTATTGGCATTATACATAAATAAATAAATATAAACATGCTACAAGTACCACATTATTTTATATATAAATGTAAAATAAATGCCTCATTTGTTATTGACAGCATTGGACTCTTATCTGGTAAGCTCCGTCCCTCATTACCTTCTGGTCTTCTCGGTGTTGGCACGACAATATTATCTAAAGCTCTAAAAGCTCACCCACATTTTTTTTTTTTTACCAGTCAATGAGAATTTACAACAAAAAAGTAAAGAAAAAAGTATACTTTTTTTTCTACATAGGTTATTATGTTATCAATCGCTCTAAACACCCCTTCCTCTTTCAGAATGTTGGTGGTTTACAGGAAACTGTATGCATGTATGTATGTTTCAAAATGAATTGCTGCTTTTAGATAGCCTTTAGATAACTTCTGTCATGTTTGTATTGTTGTCTGTGCCCTCATTGTGGATGCAAAGTAAAGAAATGAGAGGTGCAAATGTCCCCCGGACAGGTACACAGGATAAAAAAAACTAACCTTTCCCCACTCTACTAAATTAATGTGTTTTTGCTCTTTTATTTTCAACTTCCAGTCCTTATCATGCCCAGGGCAGGAAGTAAAATAACACATATAGCAATAAAACCTTAGTAAAAAAAATGTTGGCTGTACTCCAAGCAATCCGGTTTGGTATAAAACTTTATTATTCCAAAACAATAATGTTTTATACCAAGCTTGAGTTGTTGAAATGCAGACAGCTGGTTTTCCTGTGGCCCTGCTGGGGGGCCTGAATACTCTACGGTCCGGCGTTTGCACCCGAAATGTCAGAAACACTGATCAGTAAGGGCCTTTTGTGGTAAAGCAGTGAAAGAGTTGACCTTTAATTCCTTAAATTATTGGTGTTGATAAGTATTTTGTATCATCACCAGTAGATCATCTGGTTAAGTCATTTAGCTTTCTTTCTTTCTTTATTTTTTTTGTCTTACAGTACTGCATGGAAAATTAGCAGACTAAGTTTGCAGAAGCTTCTTCAGATTAAACCCAAAAAGATAGATAGATGGATAGATAGATAGATAGATAGATAGATAGATAGATAGATAGATAGATAGATAGAAAGAGCAGAATTGGCTAATGTTTTACAAAAATATTCCAATTCATAGAATATCAATGGGTTTAAACAGTTCCCATTTATTAAAATCTGAGAAAGTAAAGTAAGGATGCTAATGATTCACCAATGTACTCACTGTTGACGGTTAAAGTCCATTCATTGCAGAAGCTTGCAAAAGTATACAAATGTTTGCAGATGCTTCTGACTCAACCCTCATGGTAGATAGATAGATAGATAGATAGATAGATAGATAGATAGATAGATAGATAGATAGATAGATGCTTCTGAATGTAGGAAGGGTCCTGACTAGCATCCCACACTTTGATCCTCATAGTGTGAGGATACAACACTGCTACCACATACAAAACCAAGTCAGCAATGGCAGCTCCCACATTACTGTCCCCACAGGTTCCTTTGTAAACCTCTTTGAGCTGATAAAGACATTACTAGGATCCTTCTAATGCTGCAGCAAAGTGGAAGGAAACACAAATTCTTAGATCAATGTCAAACCTTGGCCCCAAGCATCTACTATGCTCTAAAAGTCCTAAATATTCACAGTGCTGCATTCTATTTCATTCCGGTTTGCTTGCTCTAGTTTAGGAAAACCAGAACAAGTAATAATTGCTAATCAAACCAGATCAAATTCCCAAACTAGAAATATTTTGAATTCTTTTTACATTTTCCTAAAGAGTAAAAGATAAATCTTGATTGGTTTTTATGGGCGAAATCACTTAGTTTGCATAATTTCCCTTTGTTCCAGTTTGTTAAATCTGTTCACTGACACTCTGTCAGGATCCAGAGCACCTCCAGGTGGCGCTGGAGCCAGTACCTGCAGTTCCTGCTCTCGCCTGCAGCTGTCTTCAGGCAGCCAGGAACTGTCAGGTATCAGACCACCACTGGGTGGTGCTGGAACCTGCGGCTCCAGTGCTCACCTGCGGGTGTCTCCCAGCTGCCAGCAATTATCCACCATCTGATGCTTCCTGGGAGGGTATATAATCCCTTCCTGCAGTCAGGACTGTGGCTCAGTATTCTATCGCCAGTTCCTGAATCCAGAGCCCCAGTATCCTGTAGCCCGTCCCTGAGCCCTGATACCTGTTTGCAGTTCTGAGCCCTGTTCCCGCTTGCTATATCCTGTTGCCTGTACCCTGACCCCCTTGTCCCTTAGCTCCCCTGGTCTTACCCGGCTCCCCGGGTCCACCTGGCTTATATTCCCTGGGTGTGTATTTGATTCTACTTAGTTTGTTGTTTCTCTTACTTGTTTGTGGTTACTTGTGGGTGTTTGTGGGGTTATTCGTTATATTTTGGTGTATATAATAAACTGTGTGACTATAACTTTATCTGGTGTGGTCATACTAATTTGGTAATCCTACGTGGGTACCTGCATGCGGTGTGGGAGCACCCGCGCATGGTACCCTGACACACTCTTACCTTAAACATTTGCAGTAACTTATTCTTTACTGAAGTATTTATTTCTTCAGATGTAACACCCATTTTAGAGAGGAATAAGACTAACACATTTTTACTTTGCAAGCAGCACTTATGAAAATATTATTTTAGTCACGGGTCTAATTAGGTCAGGACTCAGCCAAGGTGAATCGCTGAACTAAACTGAATCAGATTTTCCAAGCATAGTTTTCTTTCTTGCTATATGTACGGAGAACAGATACAGATAACAGAATAGTGTTAACTGGCAACTGTTTTGAACCAACTCATTAAGTCACCTGAAAATTCCTGATTTATTAAAATAAAACAGTGCAAAAAGCAAAATCCCAAGCACAAAGTGCAGTGTGCAATCAGAATCCATTTTGAACTGGTTAAAATATTAATAACTGATTGGGGTGCCATTTACACGTAATGCTTTGTACTGGGCATAGTTTTTTTATGCCATATGCCTTGGCATTTGTTCATCTCATCCCAGTTGATAGGAAGGTTTCATTAGCAGCAAAGCCCCTTCTACTGAGATCACATGACAATATGCCTATGCATATGGTTAATAAAATTGCCACATCTGCTACAATATAAGTAGTCACTATGATTTTTAAACACTGTATTATAAGAAAAAAAAAATAATCATAATAGGTCCGCTTTTTGTTGCGTTCCATCCATACCACTTTCTATATACAAACTTAAGATTGTTCAGTTGCTTTAAACATTTGTTCTGTTAGTAAGGTGGGAAACTAGCTACCACTATATCACTTGCATTGACAAATTTACAATGGTGTCAACTTATTAACACTCTATAAACTCTCTAACATGTTCTTTATATTATACCATTTTATTGTGTCCTGATAAATGAAGAGTATGTTAAGCAGGCTGGTATTATCTCATTACAAGACATTTGTCAACGCCATGTCATTGCCATTGACTGGAACAAGCTCTTCATTCAGCACTAGTAGCTGTTCACTGCTAACGCTATGCATCTCTTTTTCTTCTTCCTCCACAGGGCATGACAATTCCTGAGGATGTTCCCTCCATCTGTCCACCATAAGAGAACACTGAAGCGTGAATTACCCTTTACACTTGGATTGCTGCAATGCATTGTAGCTATAATTCCTCTGCAATTATTCAGTGCAAATGAAACAATATACAACAGTATGGCAAGGAATACGTTTTGCAAGCATTCAGTAGAAATACAGGTCTCTCACAGGGTAAGACAAGCCATGAGAAATTCCATTGTAGGGGAGGACCACCATGAGGCAATGGGTGTTTAAAATATTCACAAACGCTCACTATTGCTTGGCTTGATTGTTAACCCTTAGGTAGCCCAAGAGTCCTCACCAGAGATGACTGAATCTGTCATAGGCGTGTGCACAGGCAGTGCCAGGTGTGCCTGGACGCAAACCCGAAACTGCAACAGTGGGTGCCTTGTTTATAGTCACTGAGCTCAGGCGCAGCAGCACTTGCCACTTACATTCCTCAAAATAATAGCCGCAGTTCTCTGTGCCTGGGAAGCTGTGAGGGAGCTTGGCTGCAGCTTTCCAGGCTTCCCATTCACTTCCCAACACTTGCCAGGCTCTCTGCTTCATTACTGCACCTCTGCTGGAAGCGGTAAGGCACAGTTGAAGAGATAAGAAAGCCAGGATGCCTCAGTGCATAAATACTATTATTCATATTGTTTTAGCCTTGCAGAGCATTTCACAAACAGTTTAATAGATACATTTGATATGCATTTTCTATACATATTTGTAATGTATTGTAGAGGATAAACTGATTAAGTAAACAGATAAATCCTGCCATTTGTATAATACACAACTAATAGTGAATATTTGTCTAATCAATATCTATATATTACTCATTACAAATATATTATCAAATTGTATGAATAAGCAACATTGAGCAACAATGTGGAACATTTAGCATTGCAGGTCAAGATAAGTAAATTCATGCAGGGCAATTAGGCTTTGTCGAGATAACAAGAATTAATTGACAGAAAGTCACAAACTCATTTTCTGACCTTGGCATAAGGAAAAATAGGTTCAATGCCAAGACAGCTGTCCTCTAACCTTGATATGAGATAGTCTTATCAAGACAAGAAGACCTGTCTACTATTCTTGGCACAATCTAATACAAGTACAGGGTGGCAATTGTATCTAATTTTTTGAGATCATTTAAAATTACGTATATGGTTCTATTGTTTAAATCCTTATAAGTAGGGCCTGTGAGCTGATATTCTTTGAGCACACCTGAACTGCTGGTTGTTCCAGACTGGCTGACATTTTTAAAATAACAATGTTTCACATTACATTAACATGTTAAAGCTTATATGAAATTTTAGAGAATGGGTTTACTCTACTATAGAGCTATTCTTGTTAATGCAAGTGTAGTATACAATATTGTGAGACATATTTGTTTCTGAAAATGGCAGCCTTAGGTGACTGTGGACCTATAATTTGGACCAGCTTTAAGATGCACACAAACATAGAGAGAAGGCATGATTCCAATGTCCAAAGACAACACAGCAACTAGCACCCCAATAGACACGAGTGTTCAGCTCAGCAAAATATTCTTATACAGTAGAGACTGGAATACAAACTTAAGATAAATCACAAAACAACCAAAACTCCCTATTTAATGAATACATTTTTTGAGATGTATGAGTTTTCCACAGGCCAGTTTTCTACATGTAAACATGAGCAAGCCTTTTTGTTCTAAATACATGTAAATCCAATAATTAA
The DNA here is from genome assembly GCF_000935625.1 of Nanorana parkeri. Lineage (NCBI taxonomy): Eukaryota > Metazoa > Chordata > Amphibia > Anura > Dicroglossidae > Nanorana > Nanorana parkeri. The sequence goes on from NW_017306515.1 coordinate 1,169,651, forward strand.
CCTCTTTGTGACTGACAACGTACAGTCGTCGTCGTCAGCAATAATTCTAGGGCCAGTATTTTGGGGTATCTCTAAATTGATGACCTGTGGGGGCTTTTAAAGCGTCTTCTATTGACTTTTTGGGGTACTGCAGTTTTTCGCCGTTTCACGGACGCACGCAATTTGTAACCTATGCATGTTGGGTATCGTTTTACTCGTTGTAACCTCATCTTTTATATGTCATTTTAAAAATTGGTATTTTGTTGTGTTTTGGGGCATTAAATTAAATTTTTCACTAAATGTTGGGGTTTAATAAGGAGTTGCGCTAATATTGCGCAACATAAAAATTTGCAACTACCACCATTTTATTCAATAGGGTCTTGGCATTCAGAAAATATATAATGTTGGGGGGTTTATAGTCATTTTCAGGCCTAAAATGTGGAATATAACATGGGTGCAAAAAATGAAAAAAGGGCCTCAGTCATGAAGGGGTTAAATCCTCATATAAGATGTTAATGTAATTTCAAAAGTCATTTTTGTATCTTCAAATCTGCTGCTTTCCTTAAAATACAACATTGTGAGCCCACCATGAAGATCCTTGTTTTGGCACTTCCTTGTATAGGGTGACAATGCTCCGTCCCTGTCTCTAAATTGTGCTTCTGTGTTGTCACCCTATCACATGCTCTAAAGCGGCAATGCTAATGTCCTTTGTATGGTAATAGTCAGCTGTTGTTCATCATTAGAAAACCCATCTTGAGAAATGATGTGCAGCCATCACTAGAGTGCATGTTGACAAGAATTGGCAACCACAAGGCTCCAATAGATCAGCAGCACTGAGATAAAACAAATGGATGGAAAACAAGTATTTGAATTTGGAAAAGGCAAAGGTTTATCAAAGCTTTAGAAAATTAATGTCAGTCAGCTAGGGTTTACTTTCAATTTAGGCCTACTGAAATAGTAGGAGTCTTAAGGAACAAATGATCTAGCTGAGAAAGCCAAGTGATAGCTGACCAATGTAAGGACATATTATTAATATATGCTCAAATCCCCACTGTATAAAGTCACCATATGGATTTTACTTTTGCTAAATTGACAAAGTTAAAGTGGTGTAAAGGGGGAAAGGGGAGGGATGTTATGGTTTGGCAATTTAGATAAACAGGTAAGACCTAGTTGGAAGTTCATAAACCCCTGCTCAATGTGAACACTACTTTCTTGGTAAAAGTGTTGGAAAGAGCTTGGTCCTATAAAAGTTTTCCCGTTTTGGGTACTCCTTTCAAAACACCCTATCCTCTCACAATTATGAAGGCTATATGGACTATTCCTCCAGTTATGGGAATAGCATAGGATGATATTACTGTGAGATTGGAGCTATATATCTTTAAATCCAACAGTACCATTACAACATAACTGGACCAATCCTGGGCCATGTTAGTCTTGCTTTTCTTTGCTTTAGAAAAGATAAAACGAAGCTGAATATAATATTTACATTTGCATTTGCACTCAGTAATAAGTCTTTATGAATCAGGTGTTAAATGCGCAATGGAAAAATTATATTTTTTCAAATACGTCTTTCCCTCTTTAATGAAAAAACATTAATATTGCTTATGATAGTTACTCCTGAATTACCATTTATGACATGAGTAGTTTGCACTGTAACAATAATCTGAACACTAACAGACTAACAAAACCATGTTACTCTAATGAATTAAATACTACTTAACCAACCACTATTTTATCAGTGGCACATTCCCTCTAACAACTTGATGGTAGACTTAAATCACATGAAAAAATAAACACCTATCTATGTGGATACATCTGCAAAGAAATATATCAAGAAAAAAACATACAATATATCTGAATTAAATGGACATATACCAAGAACAAGAGATTATACTGACCAAACGACCAGCATAGTTTTATTCAATAATATCTCTTGTAGGTAATGTTAAAGCCCTGGAGATGGCTTTGTCTTCTGTGTGTGGGTGTTCATTTGTATGTAAACAGCACCAATTACCTTATCTGTGATGTGCTATTGTTCTAACTCCAGCAGGAGCTCAATTAAAATGAACATGTCATCAAGAAATATGATCATTGTGTGGAGCATTATTTTCTGGTGTGACTATGCTCAGTATGAGCAAAATGTGCACATCATTTAGGGTAAAAACTACTTGTATCAGCCTTTTTCCTTATGTGTAATGACTCTGCAGATTTAGCATGCTGTGATAGCCGAGTTAAATACAGAGTATACACAGCTTCCAATGTCCTTAATTTCCAGGCAAGTTCTGATTTCCAAAAGATTTTGAAATACAATGTAATGTAAAAAAATGGTCAAACAGTTCTAAGAGTCACATTCAAACTTGCACATTATTCCTCCATGTGGGCAAACCCTGTGTCTCACATTCATATTAGCTGCATTAACGTGAAGTAAAAGGAGAACCCCTGTTTTGTTTACATAATTAAAAAAGTAATGCCCAGTGTGACTACAAAATTAAAAAGCTTGCTGCAATACTCACCTCCTTTTCACCACTGTCCCCACAGGCACACTAATCACTCTAGCGCTGCTTGACCTCATCTTGGTTAAATAACACCCAGAGCTTTTTAACTAACTTTCTATAAGCCCATGACTTAATGAGCATTGCCCTGTGGGTGCATCAAGTTCTTACTTTTAGTGGACTTAAGGTGACCATACACTGGTAGGTTTGCATACAAATCTTCATATGAAAAAACTGGTCAGAAGAATTGATAAAGCCATCAGAGACTTGAATGCCGTTCAAAATTTTATTAATTTTAACATTCAGTTTTGGAGTGAATGGAGTTTTTTTGAATGAAAGCCACATTCACTGTTAGGACTTCATTCAACAAAAATGTTCCACCTTGCTTCTTCGATTATTTTCATCACTATAGTCAAAAATGATCATAAATGTTACCCCATTAACTATTTAAAAATTAAGTGAACTTCCCAAAAAAATTTTGGGAACTAAATTCTAATGTATGGCCAACTTTACACTTTGGGGGTCTATTCACGAAGCTGCCGAAGGATCTAGCCGTAGCTTCGGCCGATCCTTCAGCTAGCTTCGGGCCCAAGGACCCCTCCGGTTCAGTAGAACCGAAGGAGTGCTGTACGGGCTATTCACAATAGCCCGTACAGCTCCCGAACGTGGCCGCGCGAGCCGAACGCATATGCATCGCTGAGCCGCGCTGAAAGCCGAAGCTGGCCGATTGGCCGGCCGACAGCCTGTGATCTTACGGCTGTCTCCGACCACTTGCAGAGAGATCAGCATCCCTGGTTACCTGCTAACCAGGGACACTGATCTCCAAACAGCAAACTCTCCCTGTCGCTCCGGGAGTCTGCTGCTCCCGGCCGCCAAGGAGAGAAACACTGCTGTTTCTTTTTTTTCTTTATTCTGACACGGAGTGATGTCAGAATAGAGAAAAAAATAAATAAATTCCCATTGGAATGCAATGAATAGACCTGTTAGTGGCCCCTGATACTCTCTCTTATGACCCCTGACAAGCAATACACTTTTCTGCTCTGCCTTGACCTTCACTTTGTGACCACACACAACCTCTTTTTTTCAGGTCTTACTTCTTCTGTACATGCACACCAGGATCTCTGTTCATTTCAATAGAAAGTTCGCACTCCACAGTTGGTATTTGTAAATAAGTGTGTAGTGGGTATTTGGTGATCTGGAGCACTCTTCAAATGAATATGCAAGCATCCGAAAGTGCCTGCTCTTTCTTAAAAATGTAATTTCATAAACCGTTTGAAATAGAAAGGGTTAATTTAACTAAAGGCTTTTTTTAGCGATCCGAAAGTACAAGAACAGAGTTTTTTTCTGATACAGCATATTGTAATTGCTTTTCAAATGAATTAATTTACCTTTGTAATGTGAATTGATCTAATATGCCACCCGATTAGTCAATTGGTAGGTCATAGCATTTTCGCTGACCTTCATGCAAAAATGTGTTAGTGTCAATAAGAAAGGCTGACAGACTTAAATGGGGAGATTCCTTGATGTTTGAATTCTTAAAGTGAACCTGTGTAGATAGAAATATATAAAGCTGCAGGCTCCAGTGAGTCACTGACCTGGAATAATTATAAAAACCAAGAAAAGTCTGCAACCTTCATCCTCCTGTCCTTTATGATTGTTTCAAGTCAGCAATGTAAAACCCCCATTTTTTCAATTGTCAAGGATTCTGTTTAAGCTTTTTTAATTACTTTTTTCTTTTGTTAGTGCAATCGTTGCATGCATCAGATGTAGCATTAAACTTGTTAACAAAGTTGTGAATATTTGACATGTTCACCTGTCACATGTAGAGAGGAACAGTAATTTTATTTTGTAACTACAATATATACACATCATTTTAAACACTGAAATTTTGGAAAGCTGTAAAAATCCAGTTGCAACATTAATACTTCTCAATCAAGCTGGGTGCGCAGTATTATTGTCAATTATAGTTCTACTGGAAGGTGGGAGGTATGAAAAAGAATAAATCAGTCCAATTTAATGAGCTCATTCTAACAGGTAATGCAGAGAGAAAAGTATTTGGCGCATTAACTAGAGCATTTAATCAAAATTCCCGTTGTACACATCGGACTTAGATAATCTATTTGACTGTTATTATTTATTGAACTGTGCATAGTCTCTTTAACATGGTAAATTGGCAAGACACCCTTCTGGGATAAGAAAATAATGGGTGTCACTTGCCACAGCAATATGTGTGCTGCCTGTCAAAACAGTTGGTGGTATATTGGGGGGAGGAAAATGTCCTTCAGAAAGAGAGGCACTTAACAAATATAAGTTGCAACTAGTGCTTTTCTCTTTGTGCTGTGAAATGCATAAGCTGATCGGTATAAAAATAGCAACTATTTCATAATATTATGAGCAGTCCACTGAAGTGTAATATCTAATGGGATTATGAATACAAATAATGCTAACAAGAAAATGTCTTGTTTCCTAAAGCAACCAATCAGCTTGTAAGGACTATTTCTGTAATGTTGAAAATGAAACAAGGATTCTGATTAGCTGCAATTAGCAACCTGAACTTTTCATGTTAGCACTCTTTTTAAACCTAAAAACCTAAAGAATCTTTGTGGAGCTTGTATGTCTTTTCTGTGTGTGTTTGTTTGATTTCCTCTGGACGTCTTTGCAACTTTGCATTGTCTACTGTGTTCAGTCCACTTTATTTGGATTTGACTCAGATTGACTAGTGTATAATTGTGATAGGGATAATATAATATAGGTCCTTTCAGGGGCAGGGATGCATATGGATGCTTTAATGTTCATTAGTTATGACGGTTACATGTTATCTCATGCCCCTTTGTAGCCTTATTTGATTTAAAGGCCAAATACAATCTCGAGTAACAGTACAAAACAAATACATTTATCAATATTTATCAATATTTAACATTGATGCCCTCTTTTCCTTAAAGGGCTAATCATGTGGTCATATCTGGCTTCAAAACACTTTAAGAAATTGGGGAGAATAACAAAGCTTCCTGCACTATTATAATATAAGTGGCGTGTACAACCTTTTTTTCGATATAAATGTTTTTATTTTGTCATCACAAAAAAAAACAACAAGCAGTAGTGCTCAACATTGCAGTATTCGGTGCGCAGACCGTATTGTTGACAACATTATAAGCAGAGATATTGGCTAAATGTAGTTCTCAGTTCTTGCATGGGGCTGTTACTGGTTTCGGAACCATAGCTCTGTCTGGGTGATGAATGTGTCATATACCGTAAACAAGGAGAAAGGTCATATCATACATATACCAATTAGTAACAGTGTGTGTGTGTGTGTACAACTCTTCGTGTATCTGGGAGCTTAGGTGAGCGGAGTGTTTTGTACGTACAACCTTTTTTAAAGTGGATAGACCCGTTTCGGTTCTATCTGCATGACCTGCACCAGTTCCTATTTTAGAGTGAAACGGAAACTGGCGTAGGTTCTGCATCCAATTAACTAAGGTATCATGACAGTTTTCAATATAGAAAATGGCCACAGATCCCTGCCAGATTTGACCTAGTATATGGGATGTCATCTGTGTGCTGATAACCTGGCAGACAGCAAACACACAAGGGCAGAGTCTGAATATAGACATGGAAAGCTCCTTTTTCTGCCTAAATGCCCAGCTGTTAACCCAGCAAATGCATTCTCCAAATTTACTAATTTGTATTGCGATTAGAGTCTATCATGGGAGTGAGCTTGGAGTGGTGGTTACTTTGCAACACACACAGGGACCATGGGGAACTAAAGTAGCCACCCTGCAGAAGTAAGGACAGTGTCAGCACCAAGTCAGAGATGATTTAAGGATCTACAGCCGAGTGATACACAAATAAGATAACATCCTGCGGGTCTGTTCTGCGAATATTAATTGCATAGGGAATATAGTGCTTCAGTTTAAATTAAGTCATTTATGTGGAATTTAGATATATTTCTCCCTTTTTACATGTACTTAAATACCTCCACCATCAACTCACTTGAAGGATAAAAGCAGAAATTGTCCATTTGAGGATCAAAAAAATCTTTGAGATGAGAAGGAATAATTTACTACTGGATAGCACTGACACAACTAAATCCCTAATACATTTTACATATTTTTCAGTGCTCCCAAGATTAGACAAAAGAACGTATTCACAGCAAATGTCCTGATTTCTATAGTATTTAATTCAACCCAAAGATGATGTTGGCATTTAGCCTCATGTAAAAAAAAACTGGAGGAAGGTGCAAGCAATGTCCATACCAAGCAGACTGCTTTCAGCTGTTATTTGGGTTTTACTACAGGTTACATGGCAACATTACATACCTGACTGCCTGCAATAGCCAACATTAGATCCATATCTCCTTCTGACAGCATCAAATAAGTCGGGACAGAACACTTTACATTCATAGATAGATTTTTTTTTATTCTTACGGTGCGATCGCACCACTCTGGACCGTGTGCCATGCATTCTTTTTTTTTTTTTTAAACTTTAGATTTTTTATTTCAGTAAGGGGTATGAAATATACAGCACAAACCATAACAATGACATCTGACATCTATTGCAACATTGTCAAGTATAGTGACACAGAGGTATATTCAGTACTGTTGTTCAGAGCATATACAATCATCGACATCATAGTCAGAAAATTATAAAATTCTAGGTGCCTGGAGATTGAGGAATTCAGATAAGATCTGAGGAGGGTTGTAAAATGTATATCGGGCACTCTGTGCCAGGATTAGAGAAGGTCTAGAAATAAGGAGGTGTTGCAAGAGGAGGAGGTAGGGAAGGCTGTAATGGAGGTTGGAGATAGGTAGAGGGTAGGGTGGAGGGAGGGAGGGCAACATAAAAGGGGGGGCATAAGGGGTATGGGAGAGAGCAGGAAGCAGCAGTGGACTGGTCAATTTGTTCCAATAAGGACACACAGTGTAACGTAGGAAAAGTCAAACCACATTCTCAATTTCAGGAGCTGATTTGTAAAACTGAAGCCATGTGTCCCATCGTTTATGAAATAGGGCCTGTGAGTTCAATCTATATGCAAGGAGCTGTTCATAGTGGCAATTGGAGGAGCCTTTACAGAAAATGTCAGATATGCAGGGGATGTTAGAGGAGCGCCAATTGCGGGCTATAAGAATTCTAGCGGAAAACAAAATGTGCATGACAACAGATCTATATTGAGTAGGGTATCTATCAACCGATATGCTTAAGAGCGCTGTTTCAGGCGGCAGTGGGGTTGTAATACCTGAAAGTTTGGTCAGGAGCTTAGAAATTGAATGCCAAAAACTTGTTAATCGTTTACAGAACCAAAAAACGTGCGATGGGGTGCCCGCTTGGCCGCAATTTTACCAGCAGAGGGGGGAAGATGTGGGATATATTTTTGACAATCTATATGGGGTGAGATACCACCTAGTAAGGATTTTCTGGGCATTGTCCCAGTGGTCAATACACCATGAGTGTGAGTGCTATCCCGTTCAGAGGTTTTCAAATTTAACGGCAAAACCAAAGATTTTCCTATATTAACCTTATAATATTAACCTTATAATAAGTGTGCCAAGCACTCTTGTGTGGGCGATCACACTACGGGCGGGAGCCTTGGCTGCGGTGCCATTGACTTGAATGGCACCGCCATGCCCACTCCTGCCCCAGAACACAGGGAGGCTTTAAATATGTGAACCACTGGGTTCCGGCCACTAACCATGCCGGAACGCACTGGATATAGTGTGAACAAACCCTTAAAGTGTATGTGTAGGCCAAACCTTTTTTTTTGTTTTGGATAGAATAGGGAAGGTTTTAAAACCCATGACAGGTCATTTTTTTTGCTGTCAATTTCCCTTTAGACAGTTGTTTCCGGAGCATGTGTCTCACATTGGAAGATGTTTCCCTTTACCTTTTGTTCTTGGAAAAACTCTAAAATGTTAGATTTCCCCTTACTTTCTTTCTAGATGGCATTGGTCACCAGTACAAATACAGGGGAAAAATCTTCCCAAAGGTGAAAAAAAATGGCAAACGCACTCATCAATTCATAACTAGCATTAAAACAAGGTGCACATGGATGGGCTTTACACAGTACAAAAGCAAACATTTCCTGCCAGCCTTCAAAATAAAAAAGCCACACTGCCTCGTCAAGGCCCCTCTGGGTAGTGTAGTCCTAACTCTATTATTTGAGAGCCTCCATCTTGGAGCATATGTAGCAAAGGATAAATTGGGTGCAGTTTTGCCAGAGGCTTTTAATGGTCATCTGCACTGAAGTCTTCTAGGGTCTCTGCTACATTATTTTGTAATATGTCTATGATGAATAGAAAAAGAGTCTTTAAAGAGACTGCTATAAACATATCCAAAATACAGACTCATCTCTATATAAAATACCTGGGCAACAATGAGAAAATTGATTAGCCCGAACCAGGAATCTGCCCACATTATCTCTTTCTGCAGCATTAGAAAATTCTCATTTTGAGCAGCAACAGTGCAAAAGTACGTGCTTTAACGTGTGTTCATGAATCGTGCACAAACATGGAACGTACTTGCCATAACATTACTAGTCAATGGCACCCAAAGCAAGCTTACTTTTCTTTTTCTTGTGAAAATGCACATGAATGCACTAAAAAAAATAGGAAAGCATATCACAAAGTTAGTGACATGTACTACATTTCTGCATTTGACACATGTCCATGGACTAATTGAAATCGAATGGGACAGGCACCAAACGTGGGAAACAAATGCCTGCAAATGTGCGGGAATATGCGTCAGCACAACACATGTTCCCACGATGCTCATGTGTCAATGGACTTGTGTCTTTTTTCAACCTGTTGCAAAATAGTGGCTCAGGGGTGGGCTGAAGGTGATTAGGCTGTTCACTTTTTAAGAGAATTTGTTCTTGACAAGGGAATTTTCCCTTAGCTTAGTGCTTGTGATGAAAATGCACTTTGCAAAGAATTCCCAGTCGCATGCAAGTAAAAAAACAAAACTGTTTCTGCTTGCACATGATTGGATAATGGAAATCAACAGAATTTCACCTCAATCACTAAGCTAAAAAAAATCCCCTTGCAAAATTTGAATTCCCATGAAAAGCAGCCTATTTGCCTTTAGATAATGAATCCCCTGGTCTTTAACCACTTGTTAAACCCCTTTATTACCAGCCCATTTTCAGTTTTCAGTGATGTGATACTTAGATAGTGATAGACTACAACTGCAATACAAATTAGTTAGATTAGATAGTAGTCCGTCATGGGGGTGAGCTTGGAGTGGTGACTACTTTATTACACACACAGGGATCATGGGGAACAAAAGTAGCCATCCTCCAGAAGGAAGGACAGTGTCAGCACCAATTCAGAGATGATTTGAGGATCTACAGCCGAGTGATACACAAATACGATACATTTTTGTTCATAGTTAAGATATTTGAATGCATTTTTAAGATTCAACTCCTGACTTTAGTTTCACTTTAAATTTACAGGTAAAACACAGAAGCAGGCGGAGGTGAAGGGGGTTAATGTACAGGTTACATACAGTAGGAGGATGGTGATGGAGGGGTCAAATGTTCCAGATTACCTGCCAAGCTACTCTGAATAACAGAATGGGACATTACTGTAAAGCTTGTCTACGAGATCTAGATTCCTAAATAAGACAAACAAATTGTAAGGTTAGGAAAGCTAACAAATGCACTGAATCTGTTTTTATTTTGTGTCCTTACTACTTAGATTAAGTAGACTGAATCACCATACAGGAGCACATATCAATCTGAAAAATACCAGAGTTCATGCACACACCCATAGGCAGCTGGGGATCCTGGGTGCCGCAAACAGGCGTATATTACTTTGTGTGCCTATACCCCTGTATTTGTGTCCATGTGCACAAGCCTTAAGTCGAGGACTGACCTGTGTTTAGTTAATGGCTTGGACAAGCACATGTTTTGTTTTGTCTTATGCTATGGACTTGCTGGACAAAGCTCCCCTGCGTTGAATTTTTTCTTTCTTTGTTACCTTGCTGAATAAAAGTGCATGACAAACCTGCTTGGGCAGTTCCTGGGTGTCCCTGCCTTGTGCATCGTTTACTGCTGCAAATGCCAGCTGAACCACACTGTAGCAAACACAGGCAGTATAAAATAATACATTTGCCCCCAAGAAAAAAATAATAATTACTAGCAGCAAGCTTTTAGAATAGAGGAAAGCTTAATACTTCAGCTCTATTATGAAGTGTCTTTAGGACACTCTGTACTCTCGCTTGCTCGTGCAGAAAGCGTATTCCTTCTGATGAATGTAACTCTCCACATGAATCATTTATTTGTCAATCATAAAGGCCACATAAGTCCATAAAAAATGGAAAGGCTGACTGTGCATCTATAAATGATATAGTGTCTCCAAAATCTGGCAATTATTTACACCGCTCTTCAGGTTGCCTTGTTCCAAACAGTTTTATTAATCTTAAAAATCGCATTTGACAGAAAAGAAATACTCAGCGGCCTGATATAAATCCAGCTTGTGTTTGATGTCTGTTCATTTTGCTTTCCTCTTTGTTGTGAGGGATCAGGATGTAATGAATGTGTGCTCAAGAATCGAGATGCTGGGATATCTTTGTAGATTTTGCTCTAAAAAAGTATAGAGGGAATTTAATAATTATTACATGGTAATACCACATAATGTGGTTATTATTTGAATGTAACATGTCTATTGCCAGTGTCACAGAAACTGATGTAGTTGATTCTGTTGTTTCATTATTTTTGAATGCTTCACCATTTATGGGTCCCTCCGGCTTCTTATAGTCATACACAAAATTTAAAAAATAGGAGCTATCTGCAGGCAAAGCATGGGTGACAGCAAGGAGCATGTCAGCCCTATCAATTCTCTAATTTGGCCCCTTTTAGTTTATTAAAATTAAATTTTAAAATACCTGTTAAACTAGTCAGAAATCTTGTCAGCAATGATAACTTCATGTGGTTCAATCTTATTAGTTACATGGTTACTAGTTATCTCTAAAAATTACAGAACCACACCCCTCTATGTAATGGAGAAGAGGAGAAGGGGATGTTTTTTTAGTCCTGTCCCTTTTCTATTGCCTGATATAATTGAGCGAGTTTTGTCATCCTTGTGTAAGAAGTATGTTACTGGTATAATCGACAGGTGAAAATAAAGGAAAAAAAGCTTGAAAGAAAGAACACTTATGCATCCATCATATTTAAGGAATGGTAAGCTGCAATATAGAAATGTTATGTTTAGGGTTTCGGGTTTATTTAGGCTTTAACTCCCATTGATGGGCACCTTCTCAAAATACACAGTAACCTCAGCATGGGTGTGAACCAGGCTTTTACAAACCCCATTGAAACAGTGCAGATCCAGGGATACTAGGTGAACTAGTAGGGTAGTCCATTGGACCTTTTACAAATGTATGACAATACAGAGTGCAGTAACAAAAAAAATAATAAAAAATGATTTGCTTTTTAAAAAAAACAAAAACTTTATTCTAAAGGTTATTTTCAGAATGTTAAAAGATCAGAAGTAAATCATTGTGAGTTTGGATTTTCAGAAGTTTCATTATTTAAATAATCTTTTTATAGGTTAAATCTGTGGGTCCAAAGCTTCAAGTCTTCAATGAATGAATCACACTGAGATTCATAATAGCGTTGGTGTTAGGGGATCTGAGAGAATACCAAACTCTGATTTGTTAATTTTGTTACTCACTGGGAGCAAACATTGTAGAAAGACTTTTACAACACAACATGTCCACCACAGAGGTGATGGCAAGTAGGCAGCTGCTCTAGCCTTTTATACTCAGAGTGTAAGACTAAAATTGTTAGTCATCTTTTCTCCAAAGATGCAACACCAAGCAGGCTAATCCATGCATAGGTCTAAATGTACTCTCTTTGTAAATACTGATGGGCAGGCTGTAAACGCTCAGCAAAAGGAACTAGCATTGCAGAAAGAGGAAATATGAGCACAGTGCAACCACCCTTGTTGAAAATTTTCATACACAAGAAACAATGATTGGAATACTCATATTTAACACATTCTCCAACCTCACTGAAACCAAGGCAAATGGGCCAGATGCCTGAGGTCTAAGATCAGTATCTTTTACTTTTTTGTCTCAAAGTTTTGTAGATTTTACTAAGGGGGTTATTCACTAAAAGGGTGAAGAATTTGTACATGGCGGGAGAAGTGATCAATCTAGGTCAAAATAGCTGACTTGGAAAGATTCTCCAATTCAGCTCCCTTTCCAGTTACATAGTTACATAGTATTTGAGGTTGAATAACTTCACCCGTTTGTGAATAACCCCCTTAGTGTTTTTACATTGGGTGGGGAAGGGATGTGTTAGTAAATAGGGGTTACGTGTATTTTCATGCAAGGTGTCAAGATACTAAACACTAGTATTCTATTCTGCATTGCTAACAGGACCAGATATGTAAAAAAAACTACACAGAGGGGACCGGCACAATATTATGAGGCCAATACAATAGAATATGAACCCATGAACACAAGTGACATAAAGAAAATCCAGCAACCGATACACAAGTTAGGGAACACACGTGGACAGTAGAAAACGAACTTCCTAAATAACTATTTACAAGTAAGGAACAGATGAGAAGGTGAATCAGAGTAACCAGGTGGAGCAGGATCAGGTGGGAGTACAAAGTAGCAAGATACAAGACAGGTCAGGAATAGGGACCAGAATAGGTAGCAGGATGAAGGAATCACAGGTTGAGGTTCCAGGAGGTAGGTCATTCAACTTAGCTGGCCTTTGGAAGATAATCACTGGTGAACACTGCAATTCTATCATTCCTGCCTATGAATCACAGTGCCACTAGCAGGTATTCTGGCTGTGTGGTATGTTCCTGACACAAGTCTAACTTTAAATAATTTGGAAGATAAACATACTATGTATGTATCATTCTAATTCTTATTTCTTGAATAATAAATTATGTTTTTGACCATGTCTGCATACTTTATATTTTGAGCCATAGTTTAAAGAGCAGTGCCAGGCAAAATGTAAGTGGGCTACTTATAATATTTATGCAAGTAAGTAAGCTACTAATACTAATAATAATACACTAATAGTATTCATCAAATATTACTGCTGTAAAATTATAATGCTCACATTAACACAAACTGGAGCTCCAGCCAAAACATGTTTTTCTAGTTTTGGATAGCGTGACAAATGGTTAAAACTACGTTTATGGTTATTTTTTTTACTGCTACTGAAAGATTTTCCTCTGTCCTGTTTTCCAGTGTGTATTCAAAATGAGTACACAAACAGCAATAAAACATTGCTGAGGTTTGAGTCCTTCCGCACACCATAAACAACAGAAAAAGTCATGGAGTTCCACTTAAATGTGGGGTCTAGCCCACAGCTAGCCCTTTATGCAGCTCCACACAAGGCCACGAATACCCTATGTCCATGCAGTATAACTTGCTCTTTCTCTGACATTTATATCACTAATTACACTTAGACTGCAAAAAAAAACGTTTTAATCTAATTATCATTGGCTTTGAGCAATGTTTTTATATCAGACTTTCTGTATGTGAAAGACAGCAAGGAGTCTGCAGTGGGTGTGTTTGGGAATAGGTCTCATGCTTAACATGGAGGGGTTCTCAGATCACCAGATTTCTGACCAAAAGGACTGGTTTTGACTAGTGGGCGGTGGCTATGCTGGGATGAAAAATGGACACACTGAACAAGTAGGCTGTACTTAATTTAAAATTTTGATTGGAATTTATCATTAAAAAGGTCATCACTTTATTTTAAACAGCACTTATTCTAATTGTTGTTCACCACTAAAGTATATGTAACGCCATTTTTTTTCCTCATTTTGGATAGAGTAGGGGAGGGTTTTTGCCAACTGTGTGGCATTAGGGAAATTTCCCTTCACTTCCTGTCTTGTAAAAAATGGGTTGACAGTGATGGGATATCTTTCCAATGTGAGGGAAATCTTAGATAGTTGTCAAAGGGACAAATGTCCTCATAGGGAGATTTCCCCTCTATTCCTGCTCTGGTGGTAACTAAAAATTGTGAATGTACCCTCACTCTTTTTCCTGGTAACAGTGGCGATTGGGACAATTAGAGGGTGAAGCTCCCTAACCAGGACACAGACAGGTATAAATACTTGGGCTCTAACCCCTGATCACTCTATCCAGATCTAAAAGAAAAGTTTTGCCTTTAGTTGTACTTTTAAGTTGCATTTTTTTCTCTATAAACTGATACATTACAGGAAATCTATTTTACGGTAAGAGAGAAATAGCATGACTATGTAATGAACTATTATTGACAAGGAGCATTACAGACACCGAACTAATAGAATGTGATTTGTCATTCCTAGTGACTTGAAGTGTTTTCATTGTAAATTAGAGTGTTGGCGCAAAAGAAAAGAAGGAAAAACACAGTAAATAAATTTGCAAGCCCGACATTTGTTTTAGATTTTGGCACAGCTGTAATGAGACCGTGCAAAAAAATAAATAAATAAAGATCAGCTTGATGGCGGGAAATTGTGGCTCCCCCACTGTTTTACTACCTAGATTGTTCGGGGGGAAAACGTTACGTGCAGCGTTCTATGACAACTTGTATTGAATAAGCTGTCATGGCAGAGGACATTTTTAAGGCCACAGTTATTAAACACACCTAGGTGTCATACAGCATAGAAAACTCAACACATAGGGGTCTATTCACGAAGCTGACGAAGGATCTGGCCATAGCTTCGGCCGATCCTTCGGCTAGCTTCGGCCCCAGGACCCCTTCAGTTCAGTAGAACCAAAGGGGTGCTGTACGGGCTATTTACAATAGCCCGTACAGCTCCCGATCATGGCCGAGCGGCTCAGCCGAGCCAAACGCATATGCATCGGCTCGGCTGAGCCGTGCTGAAAGCCGAAGCTGGCCGAACGGCCGGCCATTGGCCGGCCCACAGCCTGTTTCTGACAGCTGGGCAGAGCCAGCCGTGATCTTACGGCTGGCTCCGGCCACTTGCAGTGAGATCAGCGTCCCTGGTTACCTGCTATCCAGGGACACTGATCTCCAAACATCTATCTCTCCCTGACGCCCCGGGAGTCTCCCGCTCCCAGCCGCCAAGGAGAGAAGCACTGCTGTGTCCTTTTTTTCTTTATTCTGACACAATCGATGTCAAAATATAAAAAAACAAAAACAAAAGTGAAGTGAATGGGAGCGGTTAGCCGACTTTGGGGGTCCGCCGCTCAGCGGCCATTGGTGAAACTTGGCATAGAGGTAGCCCCAGGTCTTCCCTATTGCCACCCCAAATTGCGTGTCCCTAGCCCCTTTACCCGGGGAGCAGCTGTGGGTCAAAGTCGGGTCCCCTCTCTGCTTCCCCTGCCAGCTCGTCCTGCAAGGTGAAATGCCAATTTGCATCGAGCGGTTGAGGGATGGGGACGTCCGTGAGAGCACCCAGTTCGAACATGTCCGAGGGTGGTCGTGGATCTCGGGCTCGACTTAAGTGTTCTTGGCCAGCTCGTCGTGCGGTCCTGTGAATGGGAGCGAGTAGGTGAACGTGGGGGGCCACCGCTCAGCGGCCATTGGTCCCCAGGGGCTGAAACTTGGCACAGGGGTAGTGAAGGACCTCGAGAACGTGCCTGTGAAATATGGGAGCTATAGCATGAAATCGGCCGGTGGGCTTTTCTCGGCTCCGCGGGAAGGCGTGCTGGGACCTACCACCGCGGAGCTCTAGGGCTTGTTGGATAGAGGAGCCAGGTCCATCAGCAGAGGGCGGGTACAATGCTAGTTTACTATTGGCTATTGCAAATTGAAATAGCCAATAGTAATGTCCCAATGCTTTTTAATGAAGCCGAGTGAATGACTTCAGATCGGTCATTCACTCGGCTGCCCTCGGCAGCTTCGTGAATAGACCCCATAATATGAGAAGGTTAAAAAATTAGATGAAAGCCATCACCAAAAGAAAACAAACATATATTTTTTATTTATTTATCTGTAAAATGATTAAAAACTGATTCTACTCAAAACTATTAGTATACTGTAAGAGTCCATTAACACCCAAAACATTTTATTTGGGTTTGGACAAAATGCTGAAGGGTTAGCACATTAATCAGGACTATATTCCTTCGGAAAAATGTGAGTGTGAGTGTGGGCCGCTGGGCCTCTTAAATCCCAATTGCACTAATTTCTTTTTTTCCTATCCCTCCCTTCTACCCACCTCTAAACCATCTTGCTAGGCTTTTGTTTCCCCTTACCCTGTGAAGTCAGATATACCCAGGTAAGTATCCCCCTAGGTCCTTCAGCGCTGCTGTTTCTGAGGGGGGGAACGCGAATCCAGCAATATAATGGTGTCTGAGGATGCGAGATCCTGAGAGGACCCTGGCCAATGGACATCCAATAGGAAATGTCCACATCATGCAGGCACTGACATGGTAAGTAAAAAATGAGTTTTATATGGGGATCTTTTTTACCTAGCAATAAGAAAGTGGGGCATAGGAGGGAGGAGTGAGTGGTGGGTGACATTTATGCTACAGTTGGGCTTTAAAGTTGTAGGTGTTCCTAGTAAGGTCTAAAGAAGTATAGACCACTGCAAACACAAAAGAAGAAAGAGGCGCATCTAAGAGTTTAAATAAATCAGCTTTTTGAAAATACAAGATCATTATTGCTCACCTTCTAACTTGGCCAAGATAACACATAACTACAATTACGGCATCCAGGCTAATAAAGAAAACTTTTCCAAAGATGGAGGGTACCTCGAGAAGGTAGTGCCTGTATGGCTAAATAGATGTAGAGGGTGTTTACTAAAGGTAAGTAGGCCCTTTACTTTTCAAGGGAAATTTCACTTTGGCAGAAAATTTTCCCTTGAAGCGTTGCTGACTTCCAACATCCAATCATGTGCAAGAAAAAAATACAGTTCTTAGGTAAATAGGTTTTTCTCTTGCATGTGAGTGGATATTCTTTGCAAAGTGAATTATCACCATATTCACTAACCTAGGGGAAAATTACCTTGCCAAATGAAAATTATCTTGCAGTTGCCTAGCTTCTTCCTTTCATTAGGTTGTCAACACTAGACATGTTAATTTGTTTTGTTTCACTTTATATTTTTTGTTCTTTTGTTTTTTTGGATTCTGGTCTCACATGTTTTTTTGGTTTCTTTTGCGTGGGGTCCTCTGTAAAACTCCTACCAGACCTAAAGGGTCTTGTATGAATTTGTGGGATAACCGTACGCTGTTTTTCTTCTATGTTCACGTTTAAAAACAACCTAACTCAATACAAATTTTACTTACTCTTTCATAAGGGGAGGGGGGGGCGGCATCTGGGTTCCCCCTTTATAAAAGTGGGCACTCCGATTCAGATAAGCCCCCCTGCTTGCAGATCCCCACAACCAACGGGCCAGGGTTGTGGGGAAGAGGCCCTTGTCCTCAACATGAGCACCCTCCCCATGTTGAGGGCATGTGGCCTGGTGAGGTGAAGGGGGAGCGCACGTCTTAACATATCCAAATTTTTGCCAATAAAACCTTGGATGCATCCAAAATTTTTACCAAATGTCATTTTGGAATGAACTGATGTTGTTAAACGTTAAAATAAAAAACACCCAGTGTGAAGTCCTCCCCTAAAAGCCCTTCCCAGACCTTTGATCAAGGCAGCAACCTGGCAGAGCAGGAAAGGGACGTTTTCTATACAAAAATGTATATTTTTAACGTGTGTGCAAAAATTAAAAAATTGCTCTGGATGCGAAGTGGACACATTATAAAAACCCTCCCCTGTATCAAAGACACTTGATAATTAACTCTAGCATTAAATATTTAAAAGTAATTAATGAGAGTACAATACCCACAACAAAAACAAGATTAAAACAAAAGTAATGAATGAACAGTGAGAACAATCATCGATCCACATCAGAACAGTTTAGGGGGAATGATTCTCTTTAGGGAGTGGTGGCCGAAGATCGGCTTTTTCCTCAAGTAGGGACTGGGTGTGCAAGGAGGGAAGAGCCAAACGTAGGACGTATAAAGTGCAGATTTGATTTAATTCAGACTCTTATATCATAAAATGTCAACATGTTTCAGGGGTTCAAATATACACCCTTCAACAGGGCTCAGTACTGTTGAAAAAAGGATGCTCTGAATGGATAAAACTGGAGGGTTCAGAGGGGTAATTAGTTTGGTTGCTCCAGACAGTTAAGCCTGTCTTATTGCTGTCTTTGTCCCTATTGCCTTGTCCTTATGGCAGGATCACCAGTTTTTTTAAAAGTATAACTAAAGCAAAAATATTATTTTTAGATTATGGATAGAGTAGGGCAGCCTTTCTCAATAAGGGTGCCTTCTGGCTTTCTTAGGAGTGCCTTCAAATCTTTGTACCGCATCATGCATTTCCATGGTGCAGGCAAGATTCTGATGTGAAAGCGGCTCCCAATGTGAAGGGGGAACTCTAATATGAAGGGGGTCTCTGATGTACGGGCTACACAGTGGCTTAGTGGTTAGCGCTTCTGCCACTATGGATCTCTGGTTCAAATCCCAGCCAGGTCACTATCTGCAGGGAGTTTGCATGTTCTCCCTGTACTTGTGTGGGTTTTCCCTGGATACTCCGGGTTCTTCCTACACTCCAAAGACATGCTGGAAGGTTAATTGGCTCCTGTCTAAATTGGCCCTGTATGTATGCATGTGTGATAGGGACCTTAGATTGTAAGCTCCTTGAGCGCAGGGACTGATGTGAATGTGCACTATGTAAAGTGATGCATAAAATTGTCAGCGCTATATAAATATCTGTAATAAATAAATAATGACTTAAAAGGTGGGGATCTGATATGAAGGGTGATATGATGTGAAAGAAGGGGGCTCAAATGTGAAGGGGGGCTTCAAGTGTGAGAGAGGAGAGCTTTTCAAAGAAGAGGGCTACTGATATGAATGGGGTGTTTTTGCATGGGGTCTCCCCTAAAGTCCATACCAGACCCCTCTCAGTCTGGTATGGATTTTGGAAACATGTTGTTTTTTTCCTTTTTACACTTCCTTTTTTTACATTTTAACTGGTGTGCCTTGAGATTTTGCCTACTTTTAAAGGGTGCAGTGACTAAAAAACGTTGAGAGACGCTGGAGTAGGGAATCGAAAAACCCCAGGTATGTTTTTTATTTTACTTGTGTCCCATTGGAAGAATTCCTTTAACCTTCTGTCCTGTAGACACAAGAGTGAAGTGAGGGAAATCCTCTCAAACAGCTGTCACTGGGACAAGTGTCCCTAATGGACACCGGTGACCAATGGATACTTACATTTCTCCTGTGGGAACACAACAAAAAAATGACAGGGATTATAACCCACTTTAATAAAATCTGCAGATTTAAAAAGACAAAATCAACTTTTGAAAATGAATTACCGTGGTAAAGCGTATAAATGATCTGTAGGTGGTTCACATCATAGGGTTGGAGCAAAGGCAGCATGCTTCCAGCTGCTCTCACTAACTGCACAGAGTTTCTCTGGGGTTTCTGTGTTATGAGATCCTGCCAAATCATACAAATTGGTCACGTGTAGCAGTTAAATTGTGAAGACCCCCCTGAATGTACAGGGTGTTGTTGAAGGCATTATACATTAAGCATACTGTATGACTTTGTATATTTATCACAATATTCAATGCAAGCTATAATTATGTCCTGGAGTGAATAACTGGCAAACTACATTTGCAATCAATTCCATAGATTTTGTGTAAAGGGAAAAGGAGATTTACTATATTTACGTTTGTCCACATATGAATTTTCTTTCCAGTTAACAGTAAAGATAACAGTGACATCTACTGGACATCTACTGATCTATCTATCTATCTATCTATCTATCTATCTATCTATCTATCTATCTATCTATCTATCTATCTATCTATCTATCTATCTATCTATCTATCTATCTATCTATCCCTTCTAGCACACTTACACTCTGCTATGCTACCTTGCAAACCTGAGTTGATGCTTCTGCTATTGTAGAGCACTTGATCTCCTCCCAGGTTGCAGTGCTCGGGCCTAAGCAGCCATTGGGCAAACCCGAACAACATCATCTGTTGTGAAGGAGAACATAATTAGCTCTGAAACCAGCTCACACAGGAATGAATTCCCAGAGGGATGGGGGAAGTGGACTATAAGGCCCTTGTGCACACTGTCATTAAAATGCATGCTTCCAGGTGTGTTGGGATTTCTAACGTATCTGTATATGTATCTAACATATGTAATGCTTTGCTATGGCTGAATGCACACTTAGACATTCAGCATCATGTAATTACATTCAATCTAGCTGTGTTTACATCCATTCTGGGACCATTTAACCTGGTTTTACGCAGCTAGATGCATGTAATCGCTTCTAAACCCAGGAACATCTAAATGCAGGAGCATGTGCATGCGGCCTAAGCAGGTTGGGAGGTGGCCTAGTAAGAGATCCTTAAATGTTTGCTCTGAATGGGTGAGATAAAGAGGCAACGGGGTTGATTTTATAAAGGAACAAAAGCAATTCTCTTTGTCAAGTGAATGTCAGTAAATAATTGTGTGTGAATAGTGTGTTCACATTGATTACCCAATCATATGCTAGCAAAAATCCATTTTTTTCTACTTTCCTTCACAGATGATTGGGTATTCATAGTGAATACATGTGAACACATATTCACCAACATTCACTTATATACACAGCCTATACTCCTTTAGTAAGTCAATACCACTTCCTCTTCAATTTATGTAATCTCTTCACTAAAGAAATAGATCTGAATCATGTGCCTTCCAGAGCGGGCAGAGTAGAGCTTATGTCAGTAGGAGCCGGACGTGGTTGGAGCCTCATTCTGCAAAGGTTGTTTGGTGCTGGCCAAAACCACACAATAAAAATCTTGGTTGGCTGAAGGTCATTATTTAGGTAGGAGGCTAACATTAAGGGAAGGGAAGAAGATTTAAAGGACAACTTCATTTAAAAAAATTAAGCTGTCCTTTTAAATAACATGTTCAGCACTGGCACATTGAAGGAAGCTGGCGGCAGTGCATGGCTACATCACTTGCACCATCTCCTTCTCCAGGTATCATGTAGAGCCTGATCCACATGGTGTGTTGACTTATATACATTGAAATTATATCATCAGTAGGTGTCTCTCTCTGATGTGTGATTGGTATTGTAACCTTACACAACCTTACACTTGACTACAGTAAAAATCACTACTCTGTACAAGCACCCCGTTATCTGCCTCCGTTACTGCACAATACATGCAATGATATATACAGTACAGTACAACATTTGTTCCCTATGCTTACATATAAAAGGGTATCAGCTAAAGTACTATACCCCTCCATGCTTAGGGGCATTAACAAAGCATGTAAGTTGTGTCAAATCAGTCACTTGAAAAGTAACAAATGCATTATTATTATTATATACTATTATTTTTAATTATTTTATTTTATTAATGGTGAACTATTTTATATACAAAAAACTAAACCAACATTCCGGACTTTAATAGTTCCACACTACTTTCTTTTTAAAAATGTACAATCAAGTTTCCAATGTAGGGGAATGTCTTCTAGCCTTCACCTTGCCAGTCATAAAGTTTTTGTCATATATCATATAATAGGTATGGCTGACAATCTCTAGGATATTACCTACTGATATAATCAGCAAGCCCAGGAGCATTTTCGATGTGTTTCGCAGGATATTTTTTACCTGCTTCTTCAGGAAACCCTCAGAGATAATATTTTATAACACTCTAGAAAATAGCCACAATTGAGGCATAATGAATTGCCACAATTTACAACATAACCATAGCGTATTTTACATTCTATATAACTCTCATTACCTGTATTTGTACATGCAAACACATTTGTTCAGTAGGTATCTTTAAACAAACGTAGATCCTCATTTTGGTGGTTATGGGAAGCATGCATGGACCCCACAGTTTCCTACAACCTGTGATATAGATAAAAACATATATGTATATATTTTATATAGTTACAATAAAGGTGAGTAACGTGTGTGCCTTTTTCTTACTTCATAAAAAGTGGAAACTAAATACTAAGATAGACCAAAGAGAGATGTAAATATATGAGATCATAATAAATAGGTTCTCCTTCAACTGATTAAAGGAGAACTATGGGGTTAGGGCTTTTCCCCATAGTTCTTCTTAGGGTAACGGGAGGATACAAACTAGCATCCTCCCGTAACCCTAAGCTCAGTATATCGCGAGCTACAGCTCGCAGTATACTGAGACGCCACAGCTGAAGCCGTTCCCGACAATTATGTCTGGATCCGCCCAGCTGTGTGAGTGACAGCTGGCTCTGCCTATCTAGCGGCAGAGCCAGCTGTAACCGCCCTCTCCCACGTCCGTTCCGCCAGTCAGCGCTGGAGGATCGGACAGGGGAGGGGGGAATCCAGCCCCTCCCCCTGTCACGGCAGAGAGCCGTGACAGGATCGAGAAGTGAGCGAACGCCGGTATGTGTTCACTCACTTCCCGATCTACTGAGCTGACCTGTGACAGTCTCAGTGTCACAGGTCGGCTAAAACTATGAGGTGAGTGAAAAGCAGCTCTATCACTTTTAAAAGGACAAAGCAATCACTGTGTGTGGGACAGATCAACATTAAAATACCCTCTAATCTCCATTAACCATCTTCATTATAACATATATCCCCTTCTCAGTAACCTAAAATTTTTGGTTGTCCTTACTATGTGGGTCTCTTGAGTAATGCAGCACATAGATATTGCCAGCAGTGCAGAGACAGATATTTGACCAGGGTTCTAGTCTTCCCCTATTCTACTAAAAATCATGTTTTTCTGTCTATGTTGCTGTTGAAGAGTTCTTCTCATTTACTATCTGGTAAAAGGTTGTCAGCAGTACATGAGCGTAGATCTCTGTAATGGATAGCAGTAAAATATTGACAGGGATTCTAACCTTACCCCATTATATCCAAAACTTAGGAGTGCAGCCTAATTCCAGTGTCTCATTCTATAAAACAACTTATTTTTCGAGTTAGAAATATTTTCCCTATCAGGTTCCTGTCCCATTTACTGACAGATGAGTATACTCTGGACAAACCACCTCCAAACTGCCCCAAGTGCCTGGAATATGATATGGAAAGAGTTCTGTTTGATGACATTAAGTTAATATAATTCATTCATTTGTTTAGCAAGCAAAGAAATTGCTTTACATTAAGTGGTGAAAGGTGCTATAGATGTTATATGAACTTTAAACACTAGATGGCAGCATTTCCTAAGGAATTTTCTATTTGGTATCAAGAAAGAGCATGGAGGAAAATGTAACATTAACCTATGAAAACACCTCAATATGAAGATTTTTAAAGATAAAGACCTATTACATGCAGAGTAAGCACAGATACCTTTCCTAAAAGAGATTTGTATTGTTTGTCATTTACATACATTAAAGTGACACGGAACTCAGGAGTTAAACCTTAAAAATGCATTCAAGTACCTTAACTAATAACAAAAATGTATCTTATTTGTGTATCACTCGGCTGTAGATCCTCAAATCATCTCTGAATTGGTGCCGACGCTGTCCTTCTTTCTGGAGGGTGGCTACTTTTCTTCCCTGTGTGTGTTGTAAAGTAGCCACCGCTGCAAGCTCGCTCCCATGATGGGCGGCAATCTCAATACAAATTAGTACCAAAATGAAATCAGGGATTGTAGTCCATCAATGTAGTGAGCTTGGTAAAGATCTGAGATAATAGCTTTCCATTTATAATGGCGTTGATTTGATAAGGACATATTGATTACATTTAAAAAATTTATATTTTCACTCTACAAAAGTGAATGTTTATTTAGTTTAGTGATTAACCTCCCTGGCGGTATTCCCGAGTGTAGCTTGGGGTTACTTTTCCATACCATAAGCGGTAACCCCGAGCTACACTCGGGAAAGCTGCACAGCATTTACTTACCTTGTCCCTCGAGCCGCGCTGTGTTCTGCGGCTGATGCCAGCTTCCGTCTTCCGGTTTCTGTCGCTTGCGAGCGTACGCGTCGCAGGGGAGCGGAACCGGCGGGATATTTAAAAAAATTAATAAAAAAAAAACGACAAAGACGAAAAACATTCGAAAAAAAAATAGACCGAAAAATTACATGAAAAAAATTTCAAATCATACCGCCAGGGAGGTTAAGGTGAAGCTATGTCCACTCATCCAATCATGTACATTTAAAATCCTGTATTTTAAAAAAATAACATGTTTCACCAAATAGCTTATCCATAGAGAATGTATGTATGTATGTATGTATGTATGTATGTATGCATGCATTTTGCAAAGTGAACATTCACCTTGCTTACTAAGCAACCTCTACTATTTTAGTAATAAACACCACTATCTTATCAGTAAAAATCAGTAGTGAGTGGGACATTATTGACTTCATTTAGAGGCAGTCCCACTTTTGGAACCAAATTCCTCTGCCCCTCTTTTCTCCTTGCAGTGTAAACCATAACAATTAAATGTTTCTGTTTGCACCCTCTTGGCCCTTTAAAGATACAGTTTGAAGCATTTTGTCGTATCTCTTTGATAAGCACAAACAAAAAACTTTTTCTTGTCAGGAATTCAGAGCCGTCCTGTGTCCTCTGCACACTTCCTTTGTTATCTCAAAGAGTCTGTTTAGTCCTTCTAGTTCTTACACGGCCTACAGAATAATTAGCCTTAATGTTGTAGAGATCTTAAAGTGGGAGTAGTTGAGAATTTTAGCAAAAGATACTTGGCAGGGCTGTCACCAGACGGCTTAAGAGCTAAGTGCATTTCCAGCAGATCAACAGGTATTTTTCTGTGCTTGCAGGGTCTTTAACCAGTTGACATCCGGGGTGTTAAACCCCCTTCCCATCCAGGCCATTTTTCAGTATTCAGCACTGCGGTACTTTGACTGACATTTATTCTGTCATGCAACCCTGTACTGAAATTAACTTTATACCCTTTTTTGGGGACAGATAGAGCTTTCTTTTGGTGGTATTTAATCACCACTGCGGTTTTTATTTTTTAATATATTAAGGAAAAATTACAGAAAAATAAAAAAAACAGTTTCCCCTATATTAAAGTCTAAAACATTTATTATTACCCAATTTTTTTTTAAATATAAAAGACGGGGTCACGTCGGGTAAAGAGACACCAAACATGTCAAGCCTTAAAATTGCGCACGCGTGCGAAACCTCAAAAAACTGACCATAGGCGACACATTAAAAGCTTTTACCGCTCATCAGTTTAGTGTTATCAGTGATTGATGGCCCTAAAATGATGGCTCTCGGCAATATGTAACATGTGTAGCGCAATTGTAATTTTGGCGCGCTGGCGCATCCGACGCATATTTATGTTTATATGTGCGTAAACAAAGGGGGGACTTAAACATTTTGGGGGGGTTTACTTTTTTGATTTGTGACTTTTATTTTTTTAACTTTTTTTGTTTGTGACTTTTATTTTTTTAACTTTTTTTATTTATATATACAGGTGAAACTCGAATAATTAGAATATCATGCAAAAGTAATTGCAGTAAGTGCTGCAAAAGTGGCCCAAACCAAGTACTGAGTACATATGCATGCTTGTACTTTTCAGAGGTCCGATATTGTTCTATGTACAATCCTTGTTTTATTGAGCACACTGACAGGTCCTCTTTATGGAGACATTAGGGGTCTCCAGGACCCCTAATGTCACCTGGAGACCCCAAAAGAAGCTGATGAAGCACAGATCTGCTTCATCAGCTTCTTCTCTCTGGCAGTAGGATCCAGATGACTGACAGGTGAATGCAGAAGTGATGAAATTCATGCCATAAGACCGATTGGCGGCTATAGAGCCGCCGATCGGTTGTATGTGAAACAGCCGTTGACGGCCGTAGAAACGAGCAGGTCTTTCCTGCCTGTGCGCGCGCAGGAAAAAAATGCCGTCTGGAGACGGCAACCCGCTGATGCGAGTCTGCCGTCCGTCCGTTTTTTCTGGCAGACGGCAAGAGGTTAAAGGAATAAACATGGGGAAATGTGCATGTTTTGCAGAGTTGTACTGCATATATTTGTATGCCTTAAGATATGCTTTAACTGTCTTCCTTGTAGGTCTGATGTACTGTATTATTTACCTTAGTATATTTTACCTAAAGTGTTCATACTACACTAAATTGTTCATCCACCCATCAAAGTCTTGCATTGGTTATTTTCAAATGCTAATTGAAGGGAAAAGTAGCTATGAAAAAGTATTTAATTGAGGTTGTTGTTATGGTCTGTGTGAATGGGGGTGTGTCAAGGGCATGTCCTTCTCCCTAATATTTTAGGTTAAAAGGTGAGCCTCTTTAACACCTCGAATTGGTAGTTATAAAACATACTGCCTAGGAAAGAATTGGTTGCATGAAGTGAATGCAGTAAAGGGAGGTTTTACCCAGACTTCATGCTAAATGAAGGTTGCGAGAATCAGGGTTGAGAGAATCAGCCTGGGTTCAGTTCACGGGCCATTCAACGAAACCAACAAAGAGTCTCAAAACAAAGAACTTTAATCCTCTGAGTCTATGGAGACAAATCTTGAAAAATAATTCTGACCATCTCCGAGGCTAATTGGCAAGAGATTTGCAGATTTTCAGTGCTGGGCACTGCGATAGGGGGCATCTACCAGTGCAAATATTGTTTTTTTTAATTTTCTACAGCTGGGAGAGGGCCCTTCTTTTTATGCAACTTTGAGGAAATAGTGAGAAAAACACCTTTTCTTACAATTACATACTTGGAAGATGTCTTTAAACTATTTGTGGTGTTACGGAACAGTAGAATTCTCACAGACAGTGACGGCGACGTTATGGCATCACATATCTTAGATATGTAATTTTTTTCAATTTTTCCTTTCTAATTATTGCTTGGCATAAATACAATAGCAGCACCCCTATCTTAATAATTTTAACTTTAAAAAAAAAACATTTTTTTTCTGATACGTTTAAATGCTACACCTTATTTTCTTTCAATCAAGTGATAACAGGCCTAATTAAACAGGAGAAGTAGCAGCCACACCAGATCATAAAAACAATAGTAACATTTACTCTTAGAAAAATAATACATTTAAGGGCCTAAATTGTGTAGTTTTTTTGCAGTTCCAAACTGTATTGTCCTAAATGTTTATTAAAATATCAACACAGAGTGCACAACACCCCAACCCCACATTCCAGAGATGGAGCTATTTTTATTCTGAAATAAAAAAAATGACAGATACAGTAGCCACACATATAGTACAATTGTTGGAGAGTATGTAAGAAACTTGTGAAAGAGAAAAGGCAGGTTTTATCATGAAATAAAAATTAGAGTGTATTATTTTAGAGATAACAGCCAGAAATAGTGTACGGACTTGATGCACAGCATGTAAGACTGTTT
The DNA here is from genome assembly GCF_000935625.1 of Nanorana parkeri. NCBI lineage: Eukaryota > Metazoa > Chordata > Amphibia > Anura > Dicroglossidae > Nanorana > Nanorana parkeri. Next base: position 1,197,353 of record NW_017306515.1, read on the forward strand.
ATTCATCTTAAAAGGGAGAGACCAGGCAGGTTTTATTGTGACATAAAAGAGTTTATTATACAGCCGCAAATATTGTACAGACTCAATGTACACTATGTCAGTAACTTTTATAGGCCCCAGTTTCAGAGGGAAAAATCAGGTAGGTAGTAAACATTAGAGTGTATTATTTCAGAAACAACAGCCAAACATTTTGTACCGACTTGATCCACCCTTTATGAACATTCTTACAAGCCCAAAATTTGACAGGGAGAGACCATCCAGGGCTTCTCAAGTAAAAATAAGAGTGTAGTGCAGTTCAAACACCTCAATGCCACTGTATTGTATAAAATATGGCAAAGAGGTGGACATGTATTTCTGGAGTGCCATTTATAAATACACACAGGCAGCCCGTGCACCCGTGAATGGCTGTGATCTAGTTGTCATTGGAAAGCTCAGATTGCAGACTCTGCACCTGGTGATCACTATGCCACCAATCACAGCCACCACAAGTGTAAACATTAGTAGCTCGATTTCCTTGTGAATAGTCTGAATGTTTGTAAATGCAGCAGGTACTTTTTAAAGGTGTGGGGGTTTAAAGTGCCACTGACCAAAAATGATTGTAGGATTGTTTTTTGGGGGTTTTAAAGTGCCATTGACCACCAATTAATGTTGTAATTTTTTTAACGGGGAAAGTGGTTTGGGGTAAAGTGCCTCTGACCACAAATGATTGTGGATTGTTTCCCAAGGTAGATAAGAAATGGTAAATATAAGGAAGACCAAAATGTGTGGTCTTTCTGTCCATTACTGTATATAGTAAAAAAATATATTTAGATATGAACAAAAGAAAGCTCTATCTGTGTAAAAATCTATATACGATTAATTTGGGTACAGGGTTGCGTGACCATGTAATTGTCAGTCAAGCTATAGTACAGACTCCATGCACATTAATTAAGCGGCTTCAGTTTAGGAGGGAAAGATTAGGAAAGCTTTAGTCAAGTAATCAAAATTAGAGTGTATTATTTTACAGAAAAAAAGCAAACAATATTGTACAGACTCAATGCACATTATGTAAGCAGCTTTAGTAGGCCACAGTTTTAGGGAGTGACAAGGCAGATTTCTTCAGCAAATACAAGTTAGACTGTAGTATATCGGAAAAAATAGCCAGAAATATTTCAAAGGCTCAAGGCACTCTATGTCTGGGCAGCTGTGTCTGGAACATGTTCATGCTTCTGACCCTAAAAATAATAAAAAGACCAACAAAAGCACACACTGACAAAAGATCTAGGAACCCCCGACTTTTATATGGAGGGTTTTTATTTCTCCTAGATTCTCCCCACTGCAGTTCCCAGCTGTTCTTCCCATTACATTTCGCAAATAAGGCCTCCTCTTATAGTGATAGCAGTTGATGGACCTTAGAATTAAGAACAGAAAATGTCCCCAAAGAAAGCCTAACTCTTTGTATTGGCTGATTCATTAAGGGGTCTATTCACGTAGCTTCGGCTGATCCTTCGGCTAGCTTTGGCCCCAGGACCCCTTCGGTTCAGTAGAACTGAAGGGCTGCTGTATGGTCTATTCACTATAGCCCGTACAGCTCCCGAAGTTGGTCAAGCGGCTCAGTCGAGCCGAAGACATATGCCTCGGCTCGACTGAGCCGCGGTGAAAGCCGAAGCTGGCCGCTGGGCGGAGCCAGCCATCATCTCACGGCTGGCTCCGGCCACTTTCAGAGAGATCAGCATCCCTGGTTATCAGGTAACCAGGGACGCTGTCATTACACACTGAGAACCCGGCCGGGCCACTATGATATCACATCGGCCTCTCCAGGTGCTAAGTGTGTAATGACAGATGGAGTCCCTGGTTACCTGGTAATCAGGGACGCCATCTGTCATTACTCTCCCGGATGCCCTGGGAGTCTAATACGGCATCTAATACGGCTCCTGGTCGCCCAGCAGAGAAACACTTTATCTCGGAAAGGTTTACTCTGCTCGATCGAGCAGAGTAAACCTTTCCTTTCAATCTGTTTTTTTTTCTGACTTGGGGCTGCTGGCCACCCTCAGTCAGGAAAAAAAAACACCATAGGAATGCATAGCTAGATTCCTATTGGCTATTTCACTTTGCAATAGCCAATAGCAAACTAGCTATTGCACCCGCCCACTGCTGCTGTCAATCAGCAGAGGGGGACCTGCAGTGCTCCATCAGGCCCCCTCCGGTGATTGACAGCAGCAGAGGACAGGTGTAATAGCTAGTTTGCTATTGGCTATTGCAAAGTGAAATAGCCAATAGGAATAGCTATGCATTCCTATTTTTTTTTTTTGACGGCAGCAGAACCGCCCGGCCAATAGAAAACAGTTGGGTGGAGCTAACTGTCACTGCTAGCTCCGCCCAATTGTTTTCTATTCTTTTTTTCTACTTTTAAAACTATTTTTCTATTCTGCTCTGTACCACAGAGGTACCGGGCAGAATAGCCAAGCCAAATGCCGCTCAGCTGCATTCGGCTGTACACTCACTGCTGTTCGGCATCTATGAGAATAGGCCGAACAGCAGCGAGTAGCCTGCCAGAGGTTCGGCTCAGCCGATCCAGATGTTGGATCGGCTCAGTCGAACTCCTTCTGCACTTCGGGTCGGCCGAACATGCTGAGCATGTTTGGCCAACCCGAAGCCATACAAAGCCACCCGATGTATGACTGATTTCAGCCGATATACGGCTAAAATCAGCCGTACAAGCCTGAAGTGAATAGCTGAACAGCGTTAGGCTCACTTCACTTTGGGTCGGTTATTCAATCGGCTAAGACATGGACATTTAGGTCTGGTGTCGATGGGCTTTGGGCTTGTGTCAATGGCATCAGTTTGGCGTTGGTTTGAGAAGCATCTAAGATTCAGAATTTGTTAACAGGTGCATTTGACCTCCAGTTGACCTTCTGATTTGCTTTAAGTCAGATTTGCATTCCTATTTTTGAAAGCAAGTTGAAACAGTTAGGACATTTTCAGTCTTCCTTCTTTTTTGTCCAAATATATATTCTCACTGCAATTGAAAGTGAAAGCAGCAGGAGGGGTGAGTATTGCACGTGTATACTGTGTATAGAAAGTGAGGACACCAATGGACATGCCATCGCTACAGTGGACGAAGAGACAGGCTGTCAGGGAGTGCTGTTACTGCTGGCCTGATCCGATTTTTTTTTAAAGCTAGACACAAATGAGCACTTTACCCTCACAGTGCAAGGGTAGGCTAAATATGCAAGGGTTAAGTATTTTTCGCCCCGAAGTTCTTCTTTAACATAGTTCTAAAAGACATCTAATATTTATTTCTTGCTGTCCAGTGTGTTTTTGTAATCAAAGTACTACACTACCATATTTTACAATACATTTTTACTTTCATGTAATGCACCAAATGCGCTGCAGGTGTCAGCAAAAGCTATATATTGTGAACTGGTTTACACAGTATAATGTAGAACAAAAGATATATAAGCCCTCACAGCACTGATACAACCAGGACAGTCAAATCAGGCAAACATATTCTTGTATTCATTTATACTAACGATGATGTAAATTCTGCACTAATATTTATTTCCACTTTATTTGTATGTTCCTGCTTATTTTAGAAATGAAACCTGAAAAGAAGTTCTAGAGAACTCAAAAAATAATTATCTCATCTGCCCTTATAATGCAGCAGAACACTGTGCATATAGGACCAAGGGAAACAATATTGCACTCCAGAGTAAATTTTCAGGACTTGCAGGTCTGAAGTTCTATGACTAGATTCTGGGTCCAAGGGCTGATCTGAGAGGCAGCTTTGGGTAAAGAGCGCTTGGCTTTTTCTGATCCAGCCAAAATTCTCTTTTTTGATTTTGCATAAAATGAGAAAGAATCAGACACTCTTCCATGTTTCTATTGCTGTCCATAGCTCTGTCTCGACTTTATTATGGCAGGCAGATGTGCAAAGGGTTTTTTTTTTTTTTTTTGGGTGGGGGGTGCATTCTGAACAGAATAGAAACCCTGTCTCAATTGCTAGTTGTAAATTGAGCCAACCTTGCATGTTTTAAATGTTGTGCAGTGCTCAGGCTTGTTTACATGAAGGCAGCTGGATTGTGTAATCCAACTGCAGTGAAATTTTTATGGGTAGCCTTACTATACAAATCCTAAAGGAATCATGCTAAGAGTGTCAGCACTGGTAACAACTGGTAATTGTGCCCTATGCTGTGTACCCTGCATCTAACTGTTGTGTATTGCCGGCTAAATATGATACACATTTCAATATATATTTTTTTTTTTAAAGATAATTTTTATTGATTTTTGCAAGTGTCAGAGACACAACAATGATAACAACAACACCATCACAAACAACAATTGGGTCAACATAACCCAGGCATTTACACATCAGTACACTCTCTATGTTTGTCATGAGGTTACAAGGTTACACAAGGTACACAAGCTGTGACATTTCAATATATTTAACATAAGCATGCAAGTTTGCATTTGTGGTGCCATGCGACTGCCCAAGCAAAAGGCAGAATATAAACATTTTGCTCCATTAATTCATCAATTCAAAGCCTTGAGATGCCAACCGTGAGCACAGATTACCTGCTCATTACTATGGATTAATTGGTTTCAGTCTGAGATGAAGAGGCTATCTAAGCCAATTTGTTCTGCTACACTCGTTTTAAAAAAGCCACCTCTTCCTCAAAGACAGCATAGGAGAAGAGCAATGTGGACATCCACTGGGTTTGGAAGAGTGAAGACTGTGCACCATAAACATGTAGCTTTTGGTGTGCCATTTTATAACTCTTATAGTGTTCTTTTTTAATAGATGATGTTAGAGAGGTTAAAAGCAAAGCTGTTTGTGAAAATGGCAACCCTTGTGGACATAGGATAAGGGTTAATGAGAAAGAAATTGCTTTGCCAAAAGTAAATTTTGTATCTGATATCACAAACCAGGCAGGTGTACAGGGCCGTAGCTACCATGAGGTGAGTGAGGCACTCACCTCAGGTGCAGCTGAGAGGGGGTGCAGCCAAGGCCAGCCTGGCTACCGCCCCTCGCCCCTGTTGCCATGGCTTTACATCACGTCCTGTTCATTGATGAGTTCTCAATGGCTGGAAGCACTCACTATAGAGGATTCTACCCATTGGAAACTGGTGGATAGTAAATATTTTACTATCACCAGTTTGTGGATGAATGAGAAACCTCTTTACTGAGTGCTCTCCATTCATTTATAACAGATGCTGCAGAAAAAGAGATTGATGACTCTGTGTCCTTAATCTCTTTTTCTATTTTAAAAGGGAAATGTCAGGTGTTTAGACCCCTAATATTTCCCCTAAGCCCCCCAACAGTAAAAAGTAAATAATAAAAAATAAATAAACAAAAACACCCCCCTTCCCTAGCCACACACACACATATTATTAGACATGTGCAAAGGCTAAAAATTCGCTTTGGACAAAATGAACGGAAACTAAAAATGTTTTCATTAGTTTCATCAAAAGAAACACATTTTTATGCCATTTTGGATTTGGGCAACAGCACATTCTGCGCATTCTGTGCATGTGCGCCGCCATCATGGAGGCGAGAGCATTACATCACATGGCGTCGCGCATGCCCAGTGTTGGGTGACACCACGTGTCTGTTGGGGAAAAAAAAAAAGAAGCTAGCTATGGTCTGCAGGTGTCATGCATAAAATTAATACAAGTAGAAGTCTTTTGTATTGCAGAGTTCACTGTGTGGTTAAATGAATTGTGTAAAGCTGAAAGTTTTAGTTATGTTAGTCATCATGACAGAAATAGTCTGCAAAACTTCCACATTGGAAATGAGCAAATATGGTTTGTGCTTCTAATGACTTGGCTGATGGGGTGGTTTTGCAGCTAAAGATTCTGGTACTAGAAATTCAACAGTAGATAACAAGCTTTATAGTTTAGATAACAAGCTTTGTGAGCTCTTATGTCCATGGATAACGCAGACCTTGTTGCTATTGCAGAGAACATGTACAGCATTACATAAACAGTGATGTGTCTGCACACAATGCAGTATCACTTCCTGTGGGACAATTGTAAAAAAAATATTGCTAAATGGTAGCCTAACCATTTAACATGGTTAACATGGAGGCAGGTAACATATGTTGTGCTGCCACATGGAGTCTGTTTAATTGTTGCTTATTGTTGTTTTTTCCATTGGAAATTCCCCCTCCTGTCTGTAGTAGTTAGACCAGCCCTTAGTTGCCACTCCCTGCTTCCCCATGCTCTCTTTACTTTTTTTTGTTTTGCCCCTATCATACCTGCAAAGTTTGAATTAAGTCTTATTGATGAATTGACACTGCCTGTGAATTTCTGCCAGATCAGACAAGTTACCATATTGTCCACATAGACTGGGTCTTAGAACGTATGTTCAGTTGCATAAAGCAGCATTTGAAACAGAACAGTGAAAGAGTAGAACTCAAAATCCTTCTCTACACTTTGCACTAACTGCTGTGAAGTTCATGTGTGCCCAGTAGAGCTCATGGCTGCTTAAAGACACTGAGCTACTGCTTCTGCATGTTAAGTTTATAGACAAGAGGGATCCCTCCTTTATAACGCCCAGAATACTGTAAAGCAATGGTTAAAATAAAATAATTACACATTATTATAATTGCCACAAAATTGCAATTGTGAACAGTTGACTACACATTTTTCCATCTGTTAATTGGTGTAAGGCATCATTGTGTTTTATAAGCTTCATGGCCCTTGTATGACTTCTTTAATATTTAATTCAGTGAACATAAAGAACTGTCTGTAAAAAAAGAAAGCTCAACTTATAGTATTAATACAGATTTAAAGCATTAGGCTATAAATCAGGAATAACACCTGTAAGAACATTGAAACAGTAGCTATTGATTGACATTATGCTCTCTCTGTATCTCCAGATACATCTTGTATTAAATTTGTTATGTTTACACTACCGGTTCAGAATGCACTTGACCTAGCTGACTTGTACTTTTAATTAATGCATGTCTTTCCATCAGAGTCTTCATATTTCCTTCTATACCACATAGATTATAAGCTCTTAAGGGCAGGGTCTTTCTACTAATTGTGTAAACTTTCTATTCTAATTATTATCTACTTTTTTATACTTCTGGCTACATTTTATACCTATTGGCAAAATAAGACACTTTTAGCTTGGGAGGCAGAACAAAAACAGCAAACTAATAATGCATTTTAATCGATATATCTCAAACATCTAACAAGAAATGGTGAAAAATTGCAATCCACCCAAACACCATCTAAAATCTTTAATTTGGTAAAAAGCAAACCTGTTTGTATGAGCCAGGCCAATTCGAGTAAATAGCACTCCTCTTTCAACATGCATTGTTGATTAAAGGGTTGAAAGTCAAACCATATGATTTGTCTATTCATCTGATTGGCAGACATTTCATACTATTTTACAGTTCAGTCTGTGGAAGCACATGGTAATGGGTCATAGATTTGGTACATTCTGGGATTTCATACTGGTGGAATTGAGGTGCAGAGACATTCCATGTTACATTACCTTTATCTACTTCCCCATTCAGCACTTAGGGGTCTATTCATGAAGCTGCTGAAGGATCTGGCCGTAGCTTCGGCCCCAATGCTCGGTATCTCTGAGGGACCGAGCAGAACAGCCAAGCCGAATGCTGCTTGGCGGCATTCGGCTATTCACTCACTGCTGTTCGGGATCTTTAAGAATAGCCCGAACAGCAGTGAGTAGCCTGCCGGAGGTTCGGCTCAGCCGATCCAGATGTTGGATCGGCTGAGTCGAACTCCTTCTGCACTTTGGGTCGGCCGAACATGCTAAGCATGTTCGGCCGACCCGAAGCCACACGAAGCAAGCCGATGTACGGCTGATTTCAGCCAATGTACGGCTGAAATTAGCCGTACCAGCCTGAAGTGAATAGCCGAACAGTGTTCGGCTCACTTCACTTCAGATCGGTCATTCACTCGGCTGCCCTCGGCAGCTTCGTGAATAGACCCCTTAGTTCTGCCAGTTCACCCATGTGCCTCCTAAATTCCATATTTGACCAAAATCAATCCCATTTTGATGAACTTGGTCCCTCTGGGTGGAATGTGTGTAAATAGCTCTCAGTTCCAATAATCTATTCGGTCTGTATACTCCTCCATCTAGCAGAAATTCCATGTAGACCTGTATTGACTGTCAAAACACAGTGGAATCTGTGAAAGAACAACATGGTGTTTCTCATACTTTTTATTCGGGGACTTTAAATCGGCAGATTAAAAGCACAAAAATATTTTTTACACATTGCATTATATTCACCTGTTCCCCCATTCAGCACATAAGACAACTATCTTTTTATGATTTGTAATTCTTCCAAATTGTTACATTTTTTTAAAACTTTTGTTTTCTACTCAAATCTTGTGATTTTTACTTTTCAAAAATAGTAAAACAGAAATGTGCTTGATGAAGACAATGCTTTGGATATGTTGGCTTCCTTATTATGCCTTTTATGGGCTCTTCAGTAGATGAGTTACCACATGTAAAGACAGTGTAGCCACTTTATCCCCCTGCACCAGACTAAGAAATTGGAATATGTCTGCATTAGTATTGTGTTTAGGGATGCTTTTGATGACCTTAGTTTCACTAAACCATGAGGGAAGGTTTGTCATATACTTAAAAAAAGTGTCACAGGTGCAATAGCATTCTGATGACATTATTATGTTATGATGTCATATTTGCATTCAGGCTGAAAGGATCAAAGGTACATTGCTTTCAATTAAGTCTTATAATCACAATGAGTAAGCTAAATTATCTAAGTAGGTGACATGCTGAAGAAAGTCTTCTCATTGGAATGTCTCCATTCACTCAGTACAGCACATTGATGAAGATTATGGTTAGATAGATCAATAAGAACCACAAAAGTCCAATTGTATACTGAGAAGTAAAGCATGCTGTTCTTAAAATGTAATTATAGCATAAAACATTTTGGGGTCCATTCACTAAGCTGCCATAGGCAGCCGAGTGACTCACCGAACCCAAGCAAAGTGAGCCTAATGCTGTTTGGCTATTCACTTCAGGCTGGTACGACTGATTCCAGCCGTACATCAGCTGAAATCAGCTTTACATCGAGTGGCTTCATGTGGCTTCGGGTCGGCTGAACATGCTCAGCATGTTCGGCCGACCCGAAGTGCAGAAGGAGTTGGACTCAGCCGATCCAACATCGGGATCGGCTAAGCCGAACCTCTGGCAGGCTACTAGTTGCTGTTCGGTCTATTCTTATAGATGCCGAACAGCAGTCAGTAAATAGTCGAATGCCGCTGAGCGGCATTCGGCTTGGCTGTTCTGCTATGTAAAGAATTCCAAAAAAAGGGAGCAAGTAAACATACCTCATCAATAGAGTCAGCAATATATTAAGGGGGTTATTCACTAAAGAGAGGAAGGATCCACCCGTAGCTTCGGCTGATCCTTCGGCTGCCTTTGCCCTTCACAGTAGCCCATACAGCAGGCAGCCGAGCGGCTCAGCCGAGCCCAACACAAATGCTTTGGCTCGGCTGAGCCGTAGTGACACCCGAAGTGTGGAGAATGGTTGGCCGAAGCCGACTAATCTCCACGCAAATGATAGCTGGGCGGAGCCAGCTCAGTTGTAATGACAGATCAGCGTCTACAAATGACCTGGGGACGCTGATCTGCCATTGAACAATAACAGCTGGACGTTATTCATTGGCCGGGACCTGCTAGCAGGTTCCGGCCAATAGGAAACAGCTGGGCGGAGCTGTCACCACTAGTTCTGCCCAATTTTTTTTTCTTATTTATTTATTTTTCTTTTCTTTCAAATATTTTTCTTTTTACATTTTTCTATTTTTTATCATTTTTAAAATCATTTTGCAACTTTTTTTTTCATTCTTTTCAGTTCTTTTCTGCTCGGTACCTCGGTGGTACCGAGCAGAATAGCCGAGCCGAATGCCGCTCGGCTGCATTCGGCTATTCACTCACTGCCATTCGGCCCCTATGAGAATTTACTCGGCTGTGTTCGGCAGCTTTGTGAATATCCCCCTAAATGTTCCAGCATTTACCAAACTGAAATATCATTTATAGTTGGACTATAAGGCTGGATTAACTACTTTGCATTTTTTCCCAGTGCATTTCCCGCGTAAATCTATGGAAAGGCTTCAAAAGTATTTTAACACACATTAACGTGTTGTCATGCATTATCTTTGCAAATTAGTTAGCTGGTAACCAGGGACGCTGATCTCTCTGCAAGTGGCTGGAGCCAGCCGTGAGATGACGGCTGGCTCCGCCCATTCGGCCAGCTTCGGCTTTGAGCGCGGCTCAGTCGAGCCGAGTCATATGCCTTCGGCTCGACTGAGCCGCTCGACCAACTTCGGAAGCTGTACGAGCTATAGGGAATAGCCCGTACACCAGAAGAGTAAGATTATTTAACTCACTACTAAAAGTGACTTTAAAAAAAAGCTGCTGACAGGTATAAAGCGCAGGCATCTATAAGTGGCTGTAAATACCAGTAACATCTTTTACTGCCTCTGCTTTGCCCAAATGCTGGGACAATCTGATTGGGTAATGCTTTGGCACTTCCTGATAGAGCTAAGTGCCCTTCCCAACTCTCGTAGAGTGGCCAATATGAATATAAAATGACCATATGAATATGAATACAAATGACCATATTTTGCAAGTAGAATATACAGTATTTTCATAATAAATTACACCATGGACGTGCGGTCAGGGGAGGCAGGTGAGGCAGAGCCTCACCTAGAACTATGGAGGGAAAAGCTGTCACCTTCATGTCTGAAGCTGACAGCTTTTTCTCCATTCAGATCGGCATCTAACAGGTTACACAGCAGGGAAATCCTCCCCACTGTGTAACCTGTCATGGACGAGCGCCTCAGTGTTAAGGAGCAAGTGAGGGACAGGGAGGCTCCTCCCTGTCAACTCCCTTCCTCCTTTACACTAGATTGGGGACAGGTTGGGGATGGGGCTTTGTCAGGCAGGGCGGAGCTTTGTCCGGCGGGGGTGATTCGGGCCGACGGGGGTGGGGGCTGTGGAATGCCTCACCCGGAGCAAGAGGTACCGCACGTCACTGAATTACACTCCAAATCCAATATATAACAAAAAAAATCACAAAAACTATTCAATTGATCATTTTTTACCTTTTAAATGATGCTGTAAAGACTTTCTTCCAGCAACCAGGCTTCAGCTGTTGTATTCTGGCACACAGTTTGAGGGTAAGCTATGACGGGGTGGATATATATTCCACTTGCCATATCAAAATATCACTTGTTATATTTTTTTTTTTAAAGGTTCGATATGACACATATTTTGCAATGCATTGGATGTGATTTAATTGACAGAAAACACATTTAATGTGATGATAGACTCTTATTAACAAAAAATAACAAATTAAAATAACGTTGGGCACCACAGTGCCTTAGTGGTTAGCATCTCTGCATTGTAGCACCGGGGGCTTTGTTCAAATTTTGGTCATCTGCAAAGAATTTTGAATGCTCTCCCTGTGCTTGCATGGGTTTCCTCTTGACAGTCCGGTTTCCTCCCACACTCCAAAGACATGCTGGAAGGTTAATTGGCTCCTCTCTAAATTGACCTTGTATTTATTTGCAATAGGAACCTTAGATTGCAAACTCCTAGAGGGCAGGGACTAATGTGAATGACCTGTATGTAAAGCACTGCGCAAAATGTCGGCATTATATGAATACCTGTAATAAATAAATAATGATGTAAATGAAGATTTCCCTTATTGATGGTACCCTAATAACTCAAAAGTTATGTTGTAAAATACGCATAATTGCCTGGAAAAGGGAAACAAATAGAACTAAATGTTCCAATTAGTAATAATGCAATTAGTGTTGGTTTTAAAATGTAGAAGTAGTTTAAAATGCTGATGTGAGTAGTATTTTTGTATTGTCATTTTTAGGTGTGTGGATGTTTAAATATTTAAACTTTGATATCACAACAGTTTTTTGTTCTAATTATGATATACTATTAAACCCATATTAAAGGGAAATCATCACTGATTAACATTTTGAACTAAACTTGATTAAATGCAGATGGACAAAATTGTATGCACAAACATTTCAGAAACTAATCAAGACTACTGAGAGAGGGATCTGTCTGATTTAACATTTCTGTTTTAACATTTCTTATTTTGGTATATCAGTCTTAAAATAAGACATTTATTCAGTCTTCAGGTTAATGCAATCCCTTCTGCTAAATTATTTGTTGGATGACATGGAGTATTAAACAGTAGTGTCATTTCAAATGTAGCCACCTTTCAGGTAGATATGATTTTATTTTGTGGGGTTTATTTACTGAAGGCAATCAGGCTGCTCACTTAGTGAATGAGGAGAAGCTCTGCTGACTTCCATCATCCAATCATGTGCACATGATTGAGTATTCTTTGCCAAGTAAACTTTCACCACATTCAATAAGCTAAGGGAAAATTTCCCTGCAAAATTAACAGCCTATTTGACTTTAGTAAATAAACCCCAGCGAAACTAAATTTAATAAGTATCCAAACAGTATTAAGCAGATATCTTAAATTTCCATATACATTCAGTGAGGGGTGTACTTGAGGGAAATAAGAGATAAAGAATACACACATTATATCAACCAACGCCTCATTTATAAAAAAAATAAAAAAAAGGCAATAAAGCTGAACACCAAGCACGTATACAGGCCTTGCTTATACCATAAAGGGTTATTCACAAAGCTAGCCGAAGGATCAGCTGTAGCTCCAGCTGATCCTTCAGCTAGCTTCGGCCGCCGGGGCCTTTCGGTTCAGTCGAACCGAAGGGCTGCTGTACGGGCTATTCACTATAGCCCGTACAGCTCCTGAAGTTGGCTGAGCAGCTCAGTCGAGCTGAAGGCATATGCTTTGGCTCAAATGAGCCGAGGTGAAACCCGAAGCGAGCCGAAAGCCTCGCAACTGACAGCTGGGCACAGCCAGCCGTGATCTCACGGCTGGCTCCGGCCGGTTGCAATGACAGCTGGGTGGGGCCGGCCATGATATCATGGCCAGCTCCGCCGAGCTGTCATGTCATGGCCGGTTCCACCCAGTTATTCATTGGCCGGGACCTGCTCTAGCAGGTCCTGGCCAATAGGAAACAGTTGGGGCGGAGATAGCTGTCACTGCTAGCTCCGCCAAATTGTTTTCTACTTTTTTTCCAACTTTTTTCAGTTTTTTTATTCTACACGGTACCACGGAGGTACAGAGCAGAATAGCCGAGCCTAATGCCACTCAGCAGCATTCAGCTTTTCACTCACTGCCGTTCAGCCCCTATGAGAATAGGCCGAATGGCAGCAAGTAGCCTGTCGGAGGTTCGGATCAGCCGATCCAGATGTTGTATCGGCTGAGTTGAACTCCTTCTGCACTTCGGCTTTTCGTCCTGTCAACGGCATCTGGCTCCACCCAGGTATAATGACAGATCAGCATTCCCAAATGACCTGGGGACGCTGAACTGTCATTAAACAATAACAACTCAGCGGAGCCCAGTTATTATTCATTGGCCAGCACCTGTTAGAAGACTCTATCAGGTGCCGGCCAAAAAGAAACAGTTAGGTGGAGCTGGCTGTCACTGCTAGCTCTGCCCAATAGTTTTTTTCCTTTTTTTCTTTTTTTAAAATTATTTATTTGTTTTAACATTTTAATATTTATTTCCATTTTTTTTTAAATGTCTACCTTTTTCCCCCCAACTATTTTCATTGATTTTCTAATCTGCTCAGTACAACGGAGGTACCGAGCTGAATAGCCAAGCAGAATGCCGCTCACTCACTGCCGTTTGGCCCCTATGTGAATAGGGGCGAATGGCAACAACTGAGCTGCTGGAGCTTCGGCTCATCCGATCCAGATGTTGGATCAGCTAAGTCGCAGTCCTTCTGCACTTCGGCTCAGCTGAACATGCAGAGCATGTTCAGCTGACCGAAGTGCAGCCGAAGGCAGCCAATGTATGGCTGATTTCAGCTGATGTACGGCTGAAATCAGCCATACTGAGCCGGAGTGAATAGCCGAACGTATTCAGCTCACTTCACTTCGGCTGGGCTACTCACTTGGCTGCCTTCAGCAATTTTGTCAATAACCCCCTAAGCGTTACATAACTTCAGCCTGAAAAGTGCAGGTCTACTTCAGTGCCACACAGAACTGTGGTGTGTGGCAGATCTGTTTAAATCTCAGGACTGGATAGTCAGGAATACAAATCCTTAGGCAGGTAAAGCATTATTATTTAACTATATGCAGTATGTACATAGGTTCAGACATATTTGGTAATTAGATACACAAGATACTGTATGCTTCCTGCTTTGCAATGCTATACAATGGTTGTTGCTTTCTGCTGTATAAGTCAGGTGACTCATTAAAAACAATTCACTCCCTGAGTGGCTGATATTATTTTTTATTGGGAAGGGAGGAGGAGCAATTGAAATATGAGTATTTGCTCCCTCTATCATCTAATCTACAAATCTCTATGGTTAACACATCAATAAATCTTCAGAAGTGCACGCATGTATGTATATGAAAATCACATCAACCAACACTTTAAGGTAAACACAGATATTGTAATTCCTAATAACTATTTACACTTGAAAATTCTTATTCTTATTTACACTCAATTCTTCTTTATTTAAATGCCCACATCATGTACATTAAATGGCATTGCAACCCAATATTCTTTTTCTACGTGATAGTAATAATACAAATTAATTGTAAAAGTGAATGTGTGTTGAATAATTATAAATTAAATATGAAGGTAATGGTTTCTGTTTGTTTCCATAACAGTTTTTTAATTGGTGTTTTCAAAATCAAAAGCCTTGCCAACATAAATGATTATATTTGTTTTTAAATTATTGATATAATAACCATAACATTTAATTGACAGTTCTACCAGAAAAAAATCATATCTTCAGATCTCGCTACTGTTTTCTCTTAAAATTAGGATTACACTGATTTTATTTTTTTCACTGAAATATTGTCTGCTAATCCTGTTTTGTATTATTTATACATCTATGCAGTTGTGTAGTTACTTGTTGAGTTATTTGTTTATCTTTTCAAATTGCCGTGAAGGGAAACTCTCGCCAACAGAAGAGCACTTGGACTTGTAACAGTTAACTAATTACTGTATACAAGGTGATATTTTCATGAAGTCTGGCATGAAGGAATGACATTGTAATACAAGACTCACACTAGGTGTAACATAAAATACTATTATTAGTAGTATTATTGCTTCTACTACTACTACTACAACTACCGCTACTAATAATTATTATGATTATTATTGTTATTATTATTTGCACTTCAGGAACAGATCATTGTTAAAAGTGCCACTCTATGCAGCTTTATTTACAGCTATTACGCCATGTCAGATTAAATTTAAAAGTGTCAACCCACTGATTTCCACTCCTGGCTACTTGTTCATATTGATTTCTGCGCTATCCCAGTCTCTTTTACAACGCGCTCTTTCCTCACACTTCAAAGATAGGTCAGTGGTTTTAATATGTTACAATAGTTACACAATAGTTGTAATAGTTGCAATACATCTGAATTTTCAGTCTTCAAAAAATCTGGTTTAAACTTTATTCATTAGGCCTACATTTGCAAAATAAGCAGACTATTATGAACGATCGGGAAAACACATTTGCGGTGTGGACATCCAACCATAATGTCTGGGAAAGTAATAATGATGATTATATTATGGTTAAACACAACCAATGGCATACAGCTGTTCTTCTTTAGAAACAACTTCTATCCATCTTCTCTTGTTTCAGTTGTATACATTACAAAATAAATTGTATCTTATGCATATTTTGCTATAATTTGATGTATTTTTTTCTGTTTATGATTCGTATGTATATCACCCAGTATTTATGGTATTTAAACAATGTGGTATTGAACAAACTAAAGTGATGCCTGGCCTGTAAATGTGTTGTGACTGTTTTGGTGGTTCAATATACACAGAACTGCTTGTTCCATACAAACAGGTCTTTTATTAGTGATCATTCTGAAGCAAGTCTTTTTTTAATATTCACCGTAAAGGCAACGGGTATTTTATTTACATTTCCTCTCAGCTTCTTACATGTGATAATGAAAATTTAGACATATGCAGAGTGTTTTGCAAATAATGTTAAACACTGGAAATTATACTCTGCATTTTAATAAAGCGGTTAGGGCAGATGTCTGATGTTTAATTGGTTTCACAAATGACAAAGAGGGTGAAATTATACCACAGCCTCTTCTTGTAATGGGGAATCAAGATTTTAATTATATGTACTATCACTTTTTTTCTAGGCTTTGTCTGGACTGATCTGCCATTTTCCGCCAAATACTATAACTGTATATTTCGTGATCACTCAGCTAGACCAATAATCAGTTTTTAGAAAATCTCCCAAAGAGCCGTAAGACATGAAAATTGCTCTTTGCCTTGTAGAAAAGATCAGCAAAGCGAATTGGGCTCAAAACATGTACATGTTGGCATTGTCTCTTTAACCTTGTAGAAGATGTTTCAAATTTCTGTAAGACCAGACAAATCAGTCTGCTGTACATCTCCATTTCCTTTGGACAACTATAAAATGTTTGACCTTTTTGAATGTTATGCTATAGTGTCATATAAATGCTGAACAGACCCTTAAGGCAAATATCTCTTCTTCAATGTCATTTTCACTCTCCGGCTTAAAGTCGTTTGCTACAACTGGAAATGTACAGTTCAACCATATCTTCTTTAGCAGTCTGAACATCCTATGGAGAGTGTGAACTTAATTATGCAGTCTGTCACGCCATATAATATGGGTTTTAAAATAGTAGTCTTGACCATTCATTTACCGTAAGTCAGCGTTATATGTAATTTTTATTTTCAGTGGGGGGGTTAGATTGTGTGTCAAAATTAAATTTGAATTCATTAGTATAACAACTCGATCTGGGGCACTGAACTCTCAAATTTTTGCAAAGTATTTTCATTAATTAAACATGTTTTATGGGAGTCAGAAATGTATTGAGCTGATGAATTAATTAACAAATTAAAACAGGATGAAATGACTTTTAGGTGTTAATATATTAAAGAAAACTATTGCATGTTATCAGCTTTCTGTAAAAGATACATTGTGGAGGTCATTACTGCTAAAAGCAGGTGCTTGGCTGGATAGAGATGGATTTAAAATAGCTGGTGCTTTGTTTGAGCAGAATTAAAGTTTCCACCAACTATACTATAACTAATGGTTTACTGTAACAAAAACACATTGAACTATGCTAAGATAGGAGCTATGGTGTGATAAGGAGCCGACTGCAAGCAGTGTTTGAAACTCTCATTTTACCTTGTTACATCTGCATAAAAAACATCTATTGCCTACATAAAAAAATCTTTTTTTTCTATGGACTAAATACACAGACAAGATAAAGTTTTCTAATATTTCATAAAGTTTTATAAATTTTGAAAACAAGATGAATTAATCAAGATGAGTTAAAGTGGATGTCAATGCAATTTTTTAAAATTAATAATGATAAATACAAAATGAAATATATATATATATAATTCAGATCAGTCACCACCCACCCCCTAGTTGCCTCTTATAGCCAGTCTTGGTGTAATGATGCAAGTAATGCTAGGCTAGGGTATTCCCAAAGGCAGTGATAAGCAATGACAAGGTACTTCATTGGCTGCTGGCTATGATACCAGTGTAGATAAGGAGAACTGGATCCAAAGATGTTTAGTCTTCTACTAAGCTGTTTGCCTAAGCTATATATTGAGGGTGTATTCATTCTGAGGAGGCAGCTGTCATTCCATCTGTTGGAGTAATTCACATGCAAACTATCTACAATACAGTTCAGGTGTTCTCATTCTGACACCTTAAGCCATGATGAAAGGGGCCCTCTACAACACCCGAAACATGTTGACTAATCTTTGGACATTCTGATTTATAAATATACATGGATTTTTACCACTGGATTTGGATCTCTCTGTTCTCTACACTATACGCTATGGGGTCCTTTCACTAAGCTGCCGAAGGATCTAGCTGTAGCTTCGGCTGATCCTTCGGTTAGCTTTGGCCCCAGGACCCCTTCGGTTCAGTATTCACTATAGCGCGTACAGCTGCCGAAGTCGGCCGAGCGGCGGAGTCCGGGAGAGAGTCACTTTCTCCCAGAAAGGTTTACTCTGCTCGATTGAGCAGAGTAAACCTCTCCCTGCTCTGTTTTCTTTTTTTTTCTTCTGACATCGGAGCCGTTGGCTGCCGTCAAAATAAGAAAAAATAAAAAATCACCATAGGAATGCATAGCTAGATTCCTATTGGCTATTTCAATTTGCAATAGCCAATAGCAAACTAGCTATTGCACCCGCCCACTGCTGCTGTCAATCAGCAGAGGGGACCTGCAGTTCTCCATCAGGTCCCCTCTAGTGATTGACAGCAACAGAGGGCGGGTGCAATAGCAAGTTTGATATTGACTATTGCAAAGTGAAATAGCCAATAGGAATCTAGCTATGCATTCCTATGGTGATTTTTTTTATTCTGACGGCAGCAGAACCGCCCAGCCAATAGAAAACAGTTGCTAGCTCCGCCCAATCGTTTTCTATTCTATTTTTTACTACTTTTTTAACTGTTTTTCTATTCTGCTCGGTACCGCGGAGGTACCGAGCAGACCAGCTGAGCCAAATGCCACTCAGCGGCATTAGGCTAGTCACTCACTGCTGTTCGGCAACTATGAGAATAGGCCAAACAGCAGCGAGTAGCCTTCCGGAGGTTCGGCTCAGCCGATCTAGATGTTGGACCGGCTCAGTCGAACTCCTTCTGCACTTCGGGTCGGCCAAACATGCTGAGCATGTT
>NW_017306515.1:1216382-1230316 GCF_000935625.1 Nanorana parkeri
GAGCATGTTTGGCCGACCCGAAGCCGCACGAAGCAAGCCGATGTACGGATGATTTCAGCCAATATACTGCTTCAATCAGCCGTACAAGCCTGAATTGAATAGCCGAATAGCGTTCGGCTCACTTCACTTTGGGTCGTTTTGCCTACGGCAGCTTAGTGAATAGACCCCTATGTTACCAGACTGTCATATAGTTCTCCATTTGCTATTCTCATCCAATTTATTGGAATGCGGATGCAATGGCAAAGGAGCACAAGAGCTCAATTTCTTGCAGATAAACTTTTTAACATCTAGTTTTATACCTTTATATTACATGGGACAGTGTTATCTTGGAATATTGTATGATGTGCTTGGTGTTCAACTTTAATTACACTTATAGAGTTTAAAAGTAAGATTACCAAATGTTTTCAATTTATTTTCTGGATTTTAGCAAAAGAGATGCCTTGTGTTTATTGTTTAACTGTCAGCTGCAGCATTGCTAAATATTTACATCAAAGTAATGAGGTAAGACAGAATTCACAATATAATATATTTTTTCTTCACCAATTCTCATGACAAATGCCGTATGGCACAGTGCAAAAAATCTTTATCAGGAAGGGAATTCCCCCACGGATTAATTATAACTGAGGATTGCAGATACTTATCAACAAATAATAACAAAGGTTTGGAGTTAGTGTACAGTATACAGAACATTTCATTAATTTATGAGTGGTGCTCCTGTACAAAAGTCTATGTATTTCTTACATGAAAATAAAGGGAAAATCTGTGTATAATTAATGTATATTGGGAAAGAAAATATAAGGTAGAAGACACTGCAGGGATCTTTGTGGTTTACTTAGGGAATCATTGTCATAATAAGATTTTTCTCTCTTTAAAATCAGCCACAGGCCAAAAATATACAGAAAAAAAATTAATTAATCTGTCCATTCCCTCAAAAGGCATGATTTTTTTTTTAACTTACAGTATGTGTACCGGAAATGTTTTTTAGTCTTAGTTGGCAAATGCCATAAAAACAATCAAGCTTGCAGCGGGAGCGCTTGCTGTGTAAGCTGAAGGACAGAAGGCAGAGATACTTAATTGAACTCACAAGTGAGACTAACTTGGGTGTTGTCTGCATGGGGACATTCACATTAAATTCAATATGTACTCTATTTTAACCCTTTTACTGCAGTAGCTGTGAGTACTATGGGTCTGCCGGACATTATAACATTTATTTGGTCAACTGTAATGCTGCCCAAATCAATTCTAAACTCCCTATAAGTAGCTGCATGTCCTCAAGAAGCCCCTGAGCTCACCATAAATTGTTGGGAGCCCAGGAAGTCCCAAAACAATTTAGGATGCCTACCCGTGGGAGGCTGAGGTATGTCCATTTCACAGTGGAGCACTTTCATATTCAGAGCTGTTAGAACATGGATTTGCTGTCCCTGATCTGCTTGGCCTCAGTACAGGGGAAACATCAGCGGTGTAATGGATCTCCAGAAAAGAGAACATGTAATGCTCTATTCATTGTCACACAGTTGTCTTGTTAGCCCCCTTGTTATGGTAATAAAGTTTTGTGAAAAAACAAATGTGTTTAAAAGACATCAACCTATGGAGTGTGTTAATGACAGCCAGGGTGGGGAGGAAGTGGTTGAGTGACACAGGACATCTTCTGGCCAGGAATTTACGGGCCCAACACACATTACCTGAAAAGTTCTGATGCTCATAGTGAAAAGAAGAGAATTGGGATGGCATGCAGACACATTAACACATATGCAAACAAGTCTCACTCAACTTACCAAGCTCCATAGCTCAAGCTTTGTTTAAACAAAACTGGATGCATCACATGAAAGAATATCTTCTGTCATACTTATCAAGAAATGTCTGTGACATCAGTGTCACGGATGCATCCTGTTTTAAATGTTTATTTGTAAATACAACATTATTGTACAAATAGTAGCAAAGTTATAAAATTATAATTTAAAAAGTAAGCATACATATCTTGTATTTGCAAAGCGTATGTTACTATATAAGGTGAGGGTGTGTTCACTTTAAATAACCAATCATATGCTATTATTTCATTTCTCTCACACATGAATAGATATTTGAGGTGAAAATACAGGTTTTCCCAATCCGCTAAAATTCATTTTGAAAAGTGAACAACCTCTAACTCCTTTAGTAAATCATCACTGATATCAAAGAAGCGCTCTGAAATAAATTTATATTTCTAAATGAAGATTTTATACAACTAATGGAAAATGTGACCTACAAAGCACAGTTTATAAACTAATTAAGCAAAAATATTTCAAATAAATATTACAAATAAATTCTATATACACCATAATAGTTTTTAAGCATCCGTTCTTTGTTGATCACTACATACAAAATGTCTTTCTGATATAAAGTTAACATAATGGAGATATTCCATAAGTAATCGTGTTCACTTAAATGGTAATTTAAAAATACTCTTGTACTATAGATAATACTTAGAACAGTCCAAAAAACATATGTTTAATTACATCAAATTCAGACAATGGAAAATACTTTTTTTTAAAAGACACATTTTCAGTGAGTTGACATAAAACGTCTGCACTTTAGTCATTCACCTACTTACTGTTTTTACATTTTTAGCATATTATTTCCATGTTTATAACAGGCAAACTATAAAAAAAAATTGCAGTCAGCAGATCTTGCAGGCCATTAGACAACGCTTTTTACTCTAACTTTTTTTTCTTGGACCAGATTTACAGCGCTAAGATCCAAGTCATGTCAGACTTTGAGAATTACCAACCATTCATTCGTTTCATAATACAAACTTTTTTTTTCTAACACAGTAAAATGGAAGTCTCCAAAGAACTCAAAGGAAGTGCAGTGTCATCAGGATACATACCATGGACAGCTTGTAGTTAAAGTTGAAAAGTGTCCTGCAGTAGCTATTTCATTTAGAAGACTGGAGAAATTCAGCAAACAGAGTTAGGTAAATGGTTTTATAAGCTACCTGCTGGCATCCTCCTAACGATGCATGATCCTAGACATATGTCTTTGAAATGAAATCTTTAAATTGCCTTCACTCTATTGAAACATCAATACGGAATTTCAAATGTTCTAATTTGGGGCATGCTATCATGAATCAAGCCATCAGTTTAATGTTAACCTTTCAATAATGAAAGTATTATCCTTCAAAAATATCCTTTAGCTCATAACATCTTCCCAAGTAATAAAATGTGGGAATTTAATAAGCCTAGAACAGTTTACACAAATGATGGACATACAGAAGCTAATAAATAAAAATACCTACATTTATACTACAAATGTGAACTATACATGTTCTAAATCAATATTTATTTAAATGATTTAACAAAAAAAATATCCAATGTGGTTTCTAAATGGCACGCATCCTACTCTGTATTTAAAAGGAGACAGGTGGATTGTCTATAGATATCATTGGTTCGGACATACTATATAGAATGCTCATTAGTAGCTTAGTTCTGGGCACCCTGTTAGTAGAAAGGCAGGGATCACAGCAGGGAAGTTACATATCTAGCTTCTCACATTCCTGCTCTATCTTAGCTGGGCTCCGCACGGCTTTCTTTGGCAGCTCATTAGTAGGTCCACTGATGCATAAGAGCCAGTCATTAGGAGTATTTCTCAACATAGGCTTTTCATCAGGTGACTGAATTTACATTGCTTACATTGTTTTTTTGTTACAGATTCTATGGCTAGATAACAAATGAAATGCATTTTATAGAAAATGTTTTTCTTTAACAAGTGGAAAGCTCTTAACTGTTGTCCAAAAAAGCTATTTTTTTTCTTTTCAAAAGCTATTTTCAAAATTTCAGCGGGAGCATAATGGAATTTTGTAGCTCTCCCGAGATAACAAAATGCCTGTCCAAAAAATAAACCTCACTTTTACCGTGTGCTTGATAGACAAAAGCCACTTATAATTATTTGATGGCTTTTCAGGATTAAATGTTGCATTGGGGGCAGATTATGGTGTTACTGTAAAATGTGACTCAAAATTCTATGTTGAAAACTTTTTTCATGTATTCCGATTAACCTAAAAATAATTAAATGTTTATTTTTTTTTTCTTATAATATTTATTTATTAAACCCCATGTGTTTAGTGATATAAACTTTAATGAGCTAACATTTTGTTGTGATATCTGAATAGATAGTAAGTTAGGTATGATGTACATTGTTGCTGGATAATGAAGTTATACTTCAGGAAATAACAAGTGTGGAAAATAGATGGATTTTGTCATATGACCTATTTTGAAAATATTTTATAGAAGGAACAGACAGCTGTCAGTGAAGCTAAAACACATTGGCAAATATAAAGCACAAGCCAGAGGAAATGGGTATCATTTCAGATTAATAAATATTCTGCTATAGCCAGTACAGAAAAGCAAAATTTTAAGCAGAATCCTACTGTCTTCTATTCTGGAGGTAATACAAACACCCTGTTTTCCTGAGGGCCACAAAATACTTAGGATCTTAGCATCCATGGAGATGTTGTATATTTGAAGTGAAGCTAAGTATTCCATAATCCATTTTGGCTGTCAGTGGCATGTTACATGAGAAGGTGACATAATGATTACATTATTAATTTTATTAATAATTCCATTTATGTTACTCTACTGAAGAAAAGCTTTTTATTAGTGTCTGTATTGCTGCTGAAGAATGCCCCTCACTTCTGGTCTGGTAAAACATTATCAGCAGGACAGGATGTGGAAATAAATCTTTTTAACAGGGTTCTAGTCTTTTCCACTCTATCCAAAACTAACAAAAAAAGTTTAGGCTGGACATACACTTTAAGTTTGGAGTTCAGTATGGACACATTTTTAATTTAAACTTTTGTAACCAATGAACAAACTTAAAGTGTGTTCCTCTATATAGAAATAACATTGGAACCCATCATATGTTGTGGTATGTCTAACCTGTGTTAACTGGTGTTGTTCGGTTAGCAACGCATAACAATGGACAGGTGTAAATGAGCTCTAAAGGAGAACCTTATTTAAGATAAAGACTAGTACATTTATGCCTCAACATGTTTCCTGTCTTCCCATCTTTCCTTTGATGGTTTCAATAGAGTAAGTATGGGTTGGAACCATTGCCAGGTTTATTTTTGCCTGAGCCATGTGCCCCCAAAAATGAGGGGTTAAAAAGGTGTCATCAAGACAGGAAGTTAGAGAAAATATTTTACTAAGGACTCACACAGGAATAAAAGCTCAAAGGTTGTTCTAGTCTTCCTAGCTCTGTGTAAATAAATGTTTTGTCATAAACTGACACTAAACTCAATAATGAAATAATAAAGTTAAGATCTAATATATAATAATTTAATATCGAGATGGCTCAGTTTTGAATTATTATTTACAATAAGACATGAGGATGCTTCAAGCACTCTCAAGTCTCCTCTAATGACTCCACCTCTCTCCCGCTTTAAATCCCTCCCATCATATTCTGCGTGTTGTATTGAAGGTGCACATGTCTCTGCACATAAGCTGCAAGCAAGTGAGGAGGAGGAAAGGAACGGTCTCTGAATTGACTCATGTGCATTGAGAATACTGCATGCCATGCCTTATGGGATATGTAGTCTGTGAGAGCGGTGCGCTCTATCAGCAATCTTGTGCACTTTTGTAAGAGAGACAATGGAAATCACAGAACATTAGAGGATTGGCGGGAGCGCACACAACACCTTTGCAAAGGAAAAAAAAAGGTACATTTTTAATTTTAAAAAGTGAAAGCGAAATTATGTTAAGGGCTGTAAGGAGAGCTCTGAAAGGGCATAAAATGTTGGCGTTTTGTGTCACTTTAGGTTTTTAATAAAGCAATGTCTTATTTTAATCTACCTTGTTTACCCAGATTAAAGAAGAGCTCCCATTTAAAAGATTCGGCATTTCATTATAAGGGAATCTGCACTAACAGTTTTCTCCTAGTGCCCCTACAAAGTCCCACAAATACCTAATGCTGCTGCCAGTGAAGTCTACCTAATTCATTTTCTATGATCATGTACAACAATGCTACACTACACCAGAATTCAGAGCAGCCTTGCCATTTATATGTAGGCTGTGTACCTGCTTGCACTGCAGTGGAATGGGCATATGTTACAGGGAACATGACTTGCCTGTAGCTTGTCAATCATCACCTGGCCACACCTAGTCCTACCCACTGCTTTCTGGATTGACAGCACTGCTTCTGTTACTGAAACCTTCCTATTGTGTTTAGCTGCAGTGTCTGGGACAGGGAGTGTGTGAGATACACATGTAGGAGGATTTGGCTCAGTCAGTGAGAGGTGAAGAAAGATTTTTCTTTACTTATGGGGCTTGGGAATGACATAGCAACTGGATTTGGCACTTTTTTTGGACTGTCATACAGGAGCCTTTAGTTGCCCTTTAAATAAAATATTATTAGAACAAATATATAATCAAGAAAAGATTCATCGTATTCCCTCACTAACCTTATTGACATTTGGCGGTATATTTTAAAGAAAACATCACCTGCAATCCAAATTTATAAAAAAAGATGTGTATAAGTGTTTTCTGCAGTCACTATCTGTACAAACCTGTTTTAGAAAAATGTTTGCTCTGACCTACTACCCATTCATATTTTCACAGTTATAGAAACTTACTTTATCATTTCAGGCAGCCATAGGAAAAATATTTTTCTTGCAGTATCTCTCAACAAAATTCAAGGACAACCTTCCAACACTGTCTAACACCCTCAACAATAGGATCGTGATAGGTCACACAAGAATGAAAAAACAAAATATACTGTATATATTTGGTAACACTTTAAACCAGCAGGTATAGACAGAACCGCACAATGTGGGCCCACCAGGCCTGTAGCAAGTATCAAACTGAATGTCCACTAAAGCGAAGCAAACATTTATGAGGATCCCACAATTGAACATATTACAACATGCTCTGATGTTTTTGTTGGGGAAGCATTCCACTTGAAAAAAGGCACTGTGCAACATTTCTAATCTAGAAGAACAGTTTCTATATGCAATGAGCAAATATAAGGGTTTATTCACGAAGCTGCCGAAGGATCAAGCCGTAGCTTCGGCCGATCCTTCGGCTAGCTTCGGCCCCAGGACCCCTTCGGTTCAGTAGAACCGAAGGGGTGCTGTACGGGCTATTCACTATAGCCCGTACAGCTCCCGAACGTGGCAGAGCGGCTCAGTCGAGCCGAACGCATATGCCTCGGCTCGGCTGAGCCGCGCTGAAAGCTGAAGCGCTGGAATAGCGCTGAAAGCCTGCTTCTGACAGCTGGGCGGAGCCTAACCAGGGACACTGATCTCCAAACAGCAAACTCTCCCTGGCGCTCCGTGAGTCTCCCGCTCCCGGCAGCCAAGGAGAGAAACACTGCTGTTTCTTTTTTTTTTATTCTGACATGGAGCCGTGTCAGAATAGGAAAAAAAACTAACATTTTTGCCCATTGGAATGCATTGCTAGATTCCTATTGGCTATTTCAATTTGCAATAGCCAATAGTAAACTAGCATTGTACTCGCCCTCTGCTGCAGTTCTCCATCAGGTCCATCAGCAGAGGGCGGGTACAATGCTAGTGTTTCTCAGTGTAAGCCAAAGTCTAAGCCAAAACATTAAACTATCACTTGTTGCTGAAATCATGGCATATACAGATTTGTTTCCCTCCACTTGACCATATATTCAGTTTCATTATTGTACATTCTAAACCAAATAATAAGAATCCAAGAATATTCACCTACCATAAATTACAAAAACTTTTTTTTACTAATATCTCGAAAAAACTGATGAGTTTTCTGTGCAACATATACATTTATATAAGATTAAGTGGCCTAAAGTGGTCCTTCCACTATATAATTGGTACAAACACATCTTTGATTTCTGACATTAAAAGAAATGAATACATAGAGGCTGATTTACTAAGGAAATAGTGCATGTTCCCTTTGTAATGCGAGTTTTCACTTTGCAAGGGAACTTTCACTTATATTGAATGAATATGGTAAAAATTTACTTTGCGAAGAATACCCAAACATATGCAAGGATAATTTAATAAAAAAACAGTATTTTTGCTTGCACATGATTGGATGATGGAAGTCAGCAAAGCATCACCCTATTCACTAAGCTAAGGGAAAATGTATTTGCAAAGTTAAAATTCAGTTTGCTAAGTGGACAGGCTATGTGCCTTTAGCACATCAACCCCCATGGGTTAATGGATCTAAGAAGGGCACAATTGTTTATACACATATACACTATACATATACAAATGAATCATCCCATTATAAATCCAAATCCATTACATCTTTTAACACCTCAGAGATTGAGGGTTGTTGAAATTTGGGGGGTGATTTACTAACCTAAACACACGCATGCACTAGGTGCGTGTGATTTTTACACAGCAAAACGTATTTATCAACCAAAAAGTCTCTAAAAGCATATTTCCACTAATGCCATATATGGAAAAATCATGCACATCATGCATATATAATGCTGCTTCACAGTTTAGACAAAAATGGTTAGCTCATGCATTTACATTCCTGCATTCATCAACGTTAGCAACACAATGTAGAGCTACTTTACACAACATCACCTTGCAATTCATGCAGGGCTTTGCACAACACACCTGCTGGGTGTGTACACACTACAAAGGTGTCTAGATTCCACCAATAGATCATGCTGGGAGGGAACACACTACAGAGGTGTATACTTGTTCGTGGCGTGTTTATACGGTTAGTAAATCAACCCCTTGATCTCTATCAAGATGCCAAAAATCATATGACCAGTAATTTAAAGAAATGGAAATAACTAGTCTGTGTTCGTAACCAATGAAGAACACATTTTCAACATTCTCAACTGACTCAAATAATATTGACCATTATGTATAAAGACATATCTTTGAAAATACATTTTGGATCATATAAGTAGATAGGTTAAAAAAAAAGAGGTGGAACAAATGTAATCAGTAAGAAGAAGACTTTCTTATTTAATTAGGATTCATTTCAAATATTCAAGAGAAAAATACAATTACTTAAAATTGCAGCTCAGCTGTGGACTCCTGCTATCTAATCTGCATCCATTGCTTTTTTTTCTTGTTAGATGTTACAATAAAGTAGGAAAACAACTAACTGGCTACTATTTCATTTGAAGGTGCCCTGTCATCAAATATTCCATCGTTAATTGTGGCTACTGCTGGGTAATATATAAACAGTTGCAAATTATCTCTTTATACCCTTCACAAGGGATTAGGACTAATTTTTATTATTTCGCTTTTTATATTTCTATATTTAGAGAAAAAAGCCCTGTAAACACAGCTATATTTGTTTTCAGCTAATATAAAAAAGGAATTTTATATATGTGGTTGTGTAACCTATGTGCTTTGTGCCTCTAGTTATCAACCAGGCATTAATTTGTTGCAGTTAGATATCTCACAAACTAATTACAAACTAATTACCTATAGATATTTTAACTATTGTATGCCTTACTAGAATCTGCATGACTAATGTGGCCACTGGGTCAGATACTGTCCTCTCTCTCAGCTCAATTTAGGACTTTACCCCATCCCCCAAGTTTACCTAGTGGAAGTACCTGAATTCGCCTTAATTTAGGGGGTTATTTAATAAGCTGCCGAAGGCAACCAAATGAGTAACCAAGCTGAAGTGAAGTGAGCCAAAGCTACTTCAGCTATTCACTGCAGGTGCGTATAGCTATTTTGAGACATACATCAGCTGCATTCGGCTGACTTCACCTTCCTTCAGCTCGGCCAAACAGCCTCAGCACATTTGGCCAAACCAAAGGGAAGAGCCCGTTCACCTCAGCCAAAGCAACATCTGGAATGACTGAGGCGACTTCATTCCCTGCTGTTCACCTCTATTCTCCAAGGGGCCGAACAGCAGAGAGTAAATTGCTAAACGGTGGGTTCTTCATTCAGCTCGCTCATTCTGCTTCGCTGCCTCAGAGGTAGTAAAGCAGAATTTAAAATTTTCAATCTGAACAAAACAAAAAACCCCAGCATGATTTTTTTTAAAAAGCATGGGGTTCCCCTACACAGTCATTTTTAAGGGGGGCCCCAACAGCAAAAAATGTTTTTAAATGTGGGGTCGCCCCTAAAATTCCATACCAGACCCTTAATCCGAGAAGTGGCCTGGCAAAGCAGGAAAGGGGGGATGAGCAAGCAGACCTCCAGTCCCTGCACCATACCAGGCCACATTGGAAGGATGCTTTTCCAGGGGGGGGGGCAAGGTTCTCTTGCCCATAACCCTGGCCCCGTATTTGTCAGGGTCTGCGGACAGGGGGCTTAACCCCATCTGGTTGCCCCTTTCACCCAGATCTCACCCCCCCTTATGAATGAGTAAGGGATAGTTGTTACCCCTACTCAATCACCAAAGAGTGAATAAAATAGTAAATAAAAACACCACACCTTGGAAAAAGTCCTTTGGTTGAACAAAAAACAGAAGACATTTTTTGACAAGTCCTTCATTATTAGAAAACCCCCCAAAACAAATTGTCCAATGATGCAATTCAAAAATGCATCACGTCAACCGGGGATGTAGATCCTCGCCAATCATGAAGAATGACGCGCGCCAACTCACCTAACTAAAAAAAGTCCTGCCGCCCACCGACCGGGTGCGCTGCCACCAAACTCCTGCTACAAAATGACAGGTTTGGGTCAAATGTAAACTCGCTCCACTAATTTGTTTTCATTACATGCTAGCTCAGTGTTCTCAATTGGCTTATAAACAAATGGGAGGAGCGGGTCTCGTGATGTCATGGGATTTGCTACGCCCTTTTGTTTACATGCCATTTGAGGAAACTGAGCTTTACTATTTGGTGAATGAGTAGGGGTAACAACTAATACTTACTCATTCACAAGGGAGGGGGAATCCAAATGGAGATAAGCTCCCCTGCCCGCAGACCCCCACACACCACGAGGCCAGGGTTGTGAGGAAGAGGCCCTTGTCCTCATCATCGTGGGCAGGGCCGGCCTTAGGCCTTTAGGCGCCCTGTGGGAGAAAGCTTTACAGCGCCCCTCAGTGACCACACCCCTCAGTGGCCACACCCTTTAGTGGCCACACCCCCAGTAACCACACCCATTTATCACCCATATTTTTGGTAAAATATAAAAAGACGGGGTCACGTTGGGTAAATAGACACCAAACATGTCATGCTTTAAAATTGCGCGCACCCGCAAAATCGCAAAAAAATGACCATGCCCAAAATTGACCATAGGCGACGCTTTGGAAAGCTTTTACCGGTCATAAGTGTAGTGTTATCAGTGATTGATAGCCCTACAATTATTGCTCTCATTCCGACGTTCGCGGCGATATGTAACATGTGCGGCGTAATGGGCGAAATCGTTGTTTTCACACGTATGATCACCCGATGCCTGTTTGCATGCGTGTATGTATGGGGGGGACTTTAAAAAAAAGTACGGCCGCACTGCTCGCACACCCCTAAGGCCGGCCCTGATCGTGGGGACAAGGTGCTGTTCCAGGGGGACCCCACATTTAAAAAAAATGAGGTGTTGGGGTCCCCCTTAAAATTCCTACCAAACATAAAGAGTCTGGTATGAATTTGTGGGGGAACCCTACACATTTTTTTGGGGGGACATTGAGGTCCACCTTAACATTCCTACCAAACCTAAAGGGTCTGGTATGAATTGGGGAGTGGAACCACGCACTGTTTTTTTTTTGTATTCTATTTTTTGTCACAAACATTGGGATTTGGTCCAGGGGGGGAACATTCTCCCTGCTTCGGCTGTTTGTTCAGCTGAAGCATGTTTGTTCGGCTCGGCTGTTTACTTTGTAAATTAGGACCCCCACCTGGAGCTCCTCCCAGCGGACCAGCACTGACTCTGTTGTAGCACAGCGCGCCGCTGGCTACAACCTCACCAGCGAGGCACCTTCATCGAGCAGTAAGTGAGGGCAGGTGGAGTCCCTAATAAGAACTAATGATTATTAGCAGGTGATAATTGTACAATTATCCTCTGCTAATATGAATGGATTAAATGATCCACAGTACATAATATGTACATAACATGTAGTTGTACTACTGATCATTAAACCCATTCTTTTTAGCAGAGGATAATTGTAAATCTATTGTCTGCAGTGTATACTCTATATGTAGTACATACAGTATATACAATACACATTCCCAATACACTGCCGGCAATAGATTCACAATGATCCCCTGCTAATATTAATGGGTTAAATGATCCATAGTACAACTACATGTTATGTACTATAGATCAATTAACCCATTCATGTTAGCCGAGGATAATTGTAAATCTATTGTCTGCAGTGTATATGTAGTACATAGTACATGTACATTACACACGTCCACTGCACTACAGCAATAGATTTACAATTATCCCCTGCTAACATGAAAAGGTTAAAAGATCCAAAGTACATAACATGTAGTTGTACTACGGATCATTTAACTCATTCATGTTAGCAGGGGCTAATTGCAACTCTATTACTGCAGTGTACTGGACGTGTGTGCTGTATATGTACTATGAATCATGATTTAACCTATTCATGTTAGCAGGGCAGAATTGTGAGCGCCTCCCACAAGCTGAGCACTGAGATTCTATGCAGGGATCGTGCCCAGCGACGACTACAAGAGGCTCCGCGTGAGGCAACAGGGATCAGAGTGAAACTGTGAGTGAGGGAAGCTGGGACGGGGCCGGCTGCAAATCTATTGCTATAGTGTACTGGATGTGTGTAATGTATATGTAGTACATATATACAGCACTACATTAACCCCATTAAGCACTGCAATAATATATACAGCACTCCACTACATTACAGCAATAGATTTACAATTCTCCCCTGCTAACATGAATAGGTTAAATCATGATCCATAATACATAACATGTAGTTGTACTATGGATCATTTAACCAGTTAGTGTTAGTGGAAAGGGAGTGCGGCTATTGCTAGTTTATGGTCCTGCTCAACATATTTTGCGGTTCTCCGTACTGTTACGGCGGGGGGCGCAAAAATGCACCTTCGCCTGTGGAGGCAAAAATCCTTGCAACGGCCCTGACTGTGATACTGCTCTTTTCTATCCAATTAGCAGGATGTTTTTAACCAAGCTATGCTGCTGCACCATACGTTTAGGACCCGGCTGTGCAGTATAGATGCAAAGCAATCTTTTTTGGCAGGGGAAACATTTTGCATATATGAAATTCAGATATTGATGTAGAAACATACCTAGAGATCAACTTGAAGCACAGGTGCTGCACATTGTTAAGGTCATTAGGTGTTTATAGATCAGTGTGTTTCCTGGCGTTGTTGTTTTAATAGATTGTGATCACAAGCAACTAGTTAGAAGCTTTGGTCGGAAACTAACAAGACCAGACCTGGTTAAATACAGTGTGTAGAACACACAGCCATTTGCCCCAGCTTAAAGACATTACAATGTTTGTTAACCTTCGGGGTCATTCTTGATTCACTTCCGCAGACAGAAAACAAGATTTATATAGCGCAGATCAATACCACCCAAAGACTTTCACCACTGAACAGGCTAGATTGAAGCTCCTCTCTTTATCAGTTTACCATGACACTAATGTATTTTGCCTGTTTTGCCTGGGCAGTGATAAATCTGCTGGCAGGACAAAACAAATACGTTCTCTTGTTGAGAGACATGTTGTCCATGATTTGTCTCGGTAGACATGCCAACGTGCTGGTCAATTCATTTCCTATTTAATTTAAGTGGCATATCTGTCTTCTTACTTCAGAAATGTCTTTTGTCTTGCATGCTGGCAACGAAGGAATCTCAGTGGAAGACCTTTCCCGAGTAGCTTAACCATACATCATACCATAACATATTAATATTTCTTCTATCACAAAACCTATATAAAACATTAATCGTGCAGTAACTATAAATCATGTATATAGCTGAGATCTCTTTAGAAAATAGATGTTTTACTATTCAATGTGATACTATTCAATTGTTCAGTATATAAAGACACATATAT
>NW_017306515.1:1230446-1266742 GCF_000935625.1 Nanorana parkeri
TATATATATATATACGTACATACTGTATATAGATTCCAAAAGTAACAGGAATATTTCTAAAATACAAAATAATATTTTATTTTGCAAAAATAGAAACAGGTTTCTGTTCAACTACTTCTAGGCAAACAGCTAGAACAATCCAGGTGAAATATATTTATGGGAGCTGTTTTGCCTTCCAAAGGATTTATAGTTCAGTCCATCCAGTTATGAGATTTATACCGCTGTGCCACACAGCACAGCCTTGTCTGGCAGGGCAGGAGACCTATTTTATCTGCTACAGTTAATTGACACATATAGGTCTTGCCTCTACCTTAGCCTGTGACTGGACAGTGAAAGAATAAGCAGTAGATTTGTGAGTTAATTTCTCTTTCACTCTGCTCTCTATCAGCATGTCCCTTGTTAAGATATGAGCACTGCAGCACAGATGACTGGCTACTTGTGCTGCTTTTCCTTCTCCCATTTACATTTCTGTTGTATACGGGTTTGCAAGAGTCAGTTTCAGGTACTTACACTGCTTGCATTTAATACATTTATTTCATGTATACATAGCTTTATTAATTTGTGTATTTTATAACTAACCGAAGCTTCAAGCCTACAAACTAAACCATCTGCTGAATTGCCAGGTCTGAACTTTAATGACATCCAAATATATGTGTTCTACTCATGTAGACTATATATACTGATTTTTTTCACCAGATGCTAAGAATCCAAAAATGTGTCACCTACTATAATCTGTATCAATTTATACATACTTTAAAAAATATTTTTGGAAAGCCTAATGTCTTTTCTTCTGAG
The DNA here is from genome assembly GCF_000935625.1 of Nanorana parkeri. Classification (NCBI taxonomy): domain Eukaryota; kingdom Metazoa; phylum Chordata; class Amphibia; order Anura; family Dicroglossidae; genus Nanorana; species Nanorana parkeri. The sequence continues at coordinate 1,231,242 of NW_017306515.1, forward strand.
CTGTAAATGACCTTTATATTTATTAAAAAAAGACTTTTTAACCAAAAGAAACTCAGAAAAATACTAGCTATACAGTGTAAATAACTTTAAGGATGCAATTAGCAGAGAAAAGAAACAAAGATTAAAAAGAGGCAGCAAGAATTTGATCAGTAAACATAAAGACATTTATGTTATTTAATATTTTCCTTCCAAATATTGCAGTTCCCTTTACATGTGTCTCTATACATAATAAAAGACCAGGGATTCCGTTCAAATATTGACCTTTCCTCCCTAAATGCTAAAATCCCAAGAAAATATAACCTACCATGAATTGCATCAAATGAAACATACGTTTTTTTCTATTATGTGGAATAACCTGATGACTCTTCCTGTGAGCTACAAAAGGTCCTTTAAAGCAGTGCTCCCCAACCTTTTTATCGCCGCGGAGCGGTCAACGTTTGTTAATTTTACCGCGGCCTGCTGATGGGGGGACGTTGATTGTTTATATTTTAGATTGGAATCACCTGTCCCGATTAAATCCATATTTCAAGTAGGACTCATGGTAACTGCAGTTCATTGTACAAAGTTTTTACAATGAACCGCAGTAAAGTCTGTGACATGGAGCTGGGCAGAGCAGAGTCGGGAGCGCTGCTTCGCCTGCGGCCCGGTACCATTTGATCCACGGACCGGTACCGGGCCGCGGCCCGGGGGTTGGGGACCACTGCTTTACACCATTAAATGAAAACCCATTTTATCAATACTATGCCCCAAGTGGGTCTTAAAGTGGCCCCACCACTACGTGAAGGGTACAAAGAGATCTCTGATTTCTCACACTGAGAACTATTAAGATAAAGGCTTGTATATTCTAGAAAGGCATAGAGCATAGGTCGGGCCAGAAGAGGGGGTTGTGACAGTAGTCAGTGGAAGCCACCTTGGAGACAAGCTAGGAAATATGTATTGTACTCAAAGATGCAACATAATTGTTGTTATTAAAAAGACAACATATGGGGATCTCAGAGGAACTTTTTCTCAAGGTGAAGAAATGTATCTCATGACCTACTGAAAGATTGATTACTTGCGCAATAAAATGAATTACCATTGGTTGCCAGACTCCTCACTATAAAATGGTGGGGGAAACAGAGCATCCATAATGTCATTGAATTGGAAACTACAGAAAGTTACAGGGAAAACATAGTGAAACTGACTGTGTAGGGATAGATTAGGGTCAGGAAGGAATCTTAACTTTAATTGTGATTACTAGCACTTAGGGAATCAACCTCTTTGCTGCCTTTTTTTCTTATTATTGGTGGCTTTTTTGTCTTTCTTTTTTTATGTTCAAAGGTCTTTTTTAAGGTTGGGTTGCAGTTGTTACAGGCCATCTGCTCTTGGAGTTGCCTTTTGTTCACAGAACACCACTGCATTGTTTAAAAGAATAAAAAATAAATAAATGCAAGAAGAGTGTGCACCTGAACCACCTCACATTTTATCACTCACATTCACGGCACCCCCCTATCCACATAGATAAAATAGAAAAGTGGCTTACATCAATTAGGCTTACTAAACCTAATTAAAACTGGACAATTTCACACTGCTGTATTCTTTGCAGTATTCCGATTCTTGTAGTAAAGCCACAAAGTGTGCCCTTTGTCTCTAGTTAATTTAGGCCTAACCTTGCTATTTAAATTATCTGGTGAATTTTACACTGCTGTGTCATATGCGGTCTCTAATTTATGTAGTAAAATGCCTGTCTGTACCCTTTTTCTCTAGTAAACTTTGATCATTTCTACCTCATAAACAATGACCTATTGCCGGTCAGTTTAATGCTGATGTAGTGTATCATCTATGGCTTCTTAATTCTTGATGAGAGTTTGGTAGAAGTTAGCCAGTGGCAGGACGGTTTTGCATCATCTAGAACAGGGACAGCCACAGCAAACTACTGGCTATTTTCTATCCACCACTAAAAGTGGGCCTGTTACAGTCTAATGAAAAAGGCACTGTTAAAGCTATTTGAAAAATTTACTTTTTTTCAAACTGAAATCAGACTTGAATCAGATTAGAGTGTTGCTGTTTTATGCAAGCCCAGCTAATTGTAAAAGAAAAAAAAATACGTTCTACAGCCAAATATGCGCTGCCAATGTACGTTGTGACTCTGTGAAAATCCTACTGTTCTGTAACACCACATACAGCTTTAAGACATTCTGTTTTTCAATGTTGCCCTCAATGCTGCATTTATATTAATTCTCTCCCAGCTGTATGATGATTTGTCAAATTTTTCTTTGCATTGATAAATGTCCCTTATTGCAGTGCCCTGCCTCATGCATTTTTTTAATACTAATTGCCTATAAGTCCTAAAAATGGCCACAATTAAAGCTAGATTAACCCACCTCCCATAGACTTAAGTGGAATGTGTCTCTAATTTCAATATCAGTATCATCAAGTTTCAAACAATAAACAGTGAAGTCTTGGTGAATCAAACCCAGGCAGATTCACCCTACTCATGCACAGTAGGTTTAACTTAAAACCAGGGCTGTGATGGCACATAGGCCAAAGAGGCAGACCCTTCATGTGCAGAATTCTATAGCGGGAGGATGTAGAAACCTCCACACCAGCTGGTTACTTTAATTGAATTACCAGACTGCACAAATGGTGAAAATAACAGTTGGCATGGAGTATGCAATGGTGCTGTGCCTGTCTTGTAAACCTAGTATACAGATGCGTCCCCTGCACTCCTTCAGCGTATACAACCGGTAGAAGAAGTAGTGCTCGTAGTGATGAACACGGATAGTGCAGTGTATGTTCAAGCTTGAGAAAGTGGAAGACCACCAGCACTCAAACGATATTGTTTTAAATCATCTTGTACATTTATTGATATATAGCGTCACATATATCAGATTGCCAACATTTCGGGGCCACGCAGGGTCCCTTCTTCAGGGCAACATAGTGACCACTGTGTAACTCTGTTGCCAAGATGAAGGGACCCTGCGTGGCCCCGAAACGTTGAAAATCTGATATACTGTATGTGACTCTATGAAGGTGATTTACTAACCTAAACACACGCACGCACCAGGTGCGTGTGATTTTCACACAGCAAAACGTATTTATCAACCAAAAAGTCTCTGAAAGCATATTTCCACTAATGCCATATATGGAAAAAGCATGCACATGATGCATATATAATGCTGCTTCACAGTTTAGACAAAAATGGTTAGCTCATGCATTTACATTCCTGCATTCATCAACGCAAGCAACACAACATAGAGCTAATTTACACAACATCACCTTGCAATTCATGCAAGGCTTTGCACAACACACCTGCTGGGTGTGTACACACTACAAAGGTGTTTAGATTCCACCCATAGATCATGCTGGGAGGGAACACACTACAGAGGTGTATACATGTTCGTGGTGTGTTTATAAGGTTAGTAAATCAACCCCTATATATCAATAAATGTACATGACGATTTAAAACAATATCGTTTGAGTGCTGGTGGTCTTCCACTTTCTGTCTTGTGAACCTAATACTCTATGCCAGACAGCATATCCATGACCTCTGCTACATTTAAACACACAACACAGACTTTCTTAATAGAGGAGGTGTACCTCTCATTGATAACTAACACACAGGTGGCTTATTAGGGCTCATTCACACTATCTGCGCTGAGCTGCTTTTCATCTGCTCACACCACAGTGCTGTTTTGAAATTGATTTCAGTGCTCTATATAAAGATGCAGACATGCTTCATTGTTACGCACCTACCGCACTGCATGTCAAAACGTGCTGCGGTGCATATACTTGAACGAAGTGTTATTTTGTAACACTTTAATAACATAAAATACATTTAAAAAGATAAGCAGTGCCTTGTGTTGTAACAACAGTAAGCACGGCCTCTCACTGCCCATGCACAATGTTATTAGTTCAACAGCTTACATTTTATTACAGGTACACTTTAAATTAGCATTTTTATGGATCAAAATATGTAAATGTTTTTCTAATGTAATAAAGATTTCAAAAGTAAATACATTTTTATAGGCAAAATCTCTTAAATCAACACAAACAGCTTGTATGCATTTCTGTACAAATTCTTGCTGCTGCTTGCAAAATGGAAACGGACTGCGTCCTAGTAAGAGCTGACTATTTCCACACCACCGGCTTTGTAAGAGCTTTTAGCACACATATAATTGTAATCACGATGTAATCTTCATTTCCAAACATTTTACATATACTGGGAAATACTGAAAACAAGGCAGTCTTGATTATTGTTAACCCAAGGCCACGGACATCTTTAAGTGAAGGATATTTGAGGAAAAGGTTAAGAATATCCCTTCAACCACTTTTGTTCGGAAGAATGCAAGATGTTCTTTGCTTTTGTAATAAATTACCTTCATTCATCCTAAGAGGAGCATTCTCAGTGCCTGCAATAGAATTACAGTTCTAGAGAATTTCTAAGCAGCAAACATTGCACTACACAAGTATTGCTATTCCTGTCGCTAACAAGATACATGCATTGTATGCCCGCTGACAATTCTTAATGTTTTTTTAAAGGATACTGTATGCTAAGATACCTGACCTTTTCCTTGTACCATTTTTATTAGGATTTAGATAAAATCACATCAAGTTAGCCAATCATTTTTATGATACTATCTCTCAAAATGAAGTAGCCTATGTCTTACTTAATGGCTAGATGGTAGGAAGGGAATGTGTGCTCAACACGGCAATGCTCAATAAATCCTTGCTTCAGGGTTTCAGTGTACTGTCTCTAAAGAGCAAAAATATAAAGATAACTCATAATTGTAGCTGTATTTTCAGAAATAGTTTCTGTCAGTATTCATGGGAAGAACGTTGGGCTTCATAACCGAGCAATATAATAATTCAATAAGTTGGGTAATGAGCTTCTTTGAGAGGTGTGTTGATACTTTATTCGAGATTTGCAAAAGTCTCAAAAACATACCCAACTACCCAATTATAACCCTACATAAGGCTCTATTTAAATGATCATGTAACAGCAATGCAGTAGACTTTGAGTTATATCTGTACAGTTGCATACAGAATTAAAAACCGTGACCAGCCTTTGCACACAGGAGCTGGTATATAGTCTCAATGTATGCTCAGGTATAACCAGATGATACTGATTTCTCACTGAACCATTTAAAGAAAACTTCCCTAAAACTGGCTAGAACATTGACCAACTGAGTTCAGTAAGGTTTATATCACTTACCAGCAAGAAGTATGCTTATCTGTAAAGGCAGAGTAAAGTCAGATCTCCCTATTTGCATTCTTGTTCCAGGTAAGGTACAAAGAGTATGACATCCAGGAAACTAGCATCTGCAGAAGGAGAATTAACAATGGCAGCCTTCGTGTTTCTCTCAGGAAAGGTTTCCTTTAAGTAATTGTCAATGACAGCATAAAAGCTGGAGTGTAAAAAATGTAATTCTTCAGTTACAATAATGTTTCATTGAAAATATATTGCATAGGGATTCAACCCCAAGTGACATCATCTAGTAAAGTGTAAAGTAGTGGAGTGGAGTTCTTTGTTTTTCACATTTCTTTTGTTTTTCACATTTCCTTATGCCATGTGAATGTGTAAAGGATTTAAAGAATTTCTATACCAAATTACTGAGGTAATGAAGCAACATACCTTTTCCCTAAAGGCAGGTAAGTCATACATAAACTTCTTGCTGATTGCTTTCAACTTCTGTGGCACCAGCACTAAGCTGGTATTTTGAGAGTGGACTTGAAGCACCTGTCTGGTGATGATGATGGATACAAAGGTTGCTATTAACAGAGCAAGGCCAATATGCTGATAGCCATTTTTGAATACTAGTACGTATGTCTGAGTGAATTCTGCCTGGGAGAGTGAACAGAAAGAATAATTGGATCTGGATAACATACAGCCAGATTGCAGAGGCCAATCAATGACCTTCTGGCAAGAAGAATATTTCAATACATACTCTTTTGGTAAGATACATCATTTGTGATAAGCACATGTTGCCAATAGTTTGTGAAATGAGAAATAAAAGGAAACAAGATAAAAGAAAACAAGTAGTTTGTAACATTTGTACACTTAGAACCAAACTTCTGACAAAATGAAGCTCCATGAAGAAAAAAATATTTGACATAATAACAGCTCTTATAGCCCTCAGCATTCAAGCCAACTCCCTTACTGTAGTAGAAGAATAAAAGGAAGAGTATGATGGTTGTTGGGGACAATACTAACAGCTCTTTGATACAACCACAGATACTTGTCTACATGAGGCTTGCCAAAATAATCTGGGAGCATGGAAGAAGATAGATGAGAATACCCACATATTTTATTAATGGTTATGTGGATATGTAGATACGTCACCTTAAGGGACAGATACTCCCGATATAATATATTATATAACTCTACCATATGGGGGAACAATTTGTTTTCTAATGTATTTGTTTGGATCTCTGCATTGTAGTATATTGTAGTATATCACACACATATAGGGGTCTATTCAACAAGCTGCCGTAGGCAGCCGAGTGAAAGACCGACCTGAAGTGAAGTGAGCCGAACGCTGTTCGGCTATTCACTTCAGGCTGGTACGGCTGATTTCAGCCGTATATCGGCTGAAATCAGCCGTACATCGGATGGCTTCACGTGGCTTCGGGTCGGCCGAACATGCTCAGCATGCTCGGCCGACCCGAAGTGCAGGAGGAGTTCGACTCAGCCGATCCAACATTTGGATCGGCTAAGCCGAGCCTCCGGCAGGCTACTCGCTGCTGTTCGGTCTATTCTTATAGATGCCGAACAGCAGTGAGTGAATAGCCGAATGCTGAGCAGCATTCGGCTCAGCTGTTCTGCGCGGTCCCTCAGGGGGACCGAGCAGAACAGAAAAATAGTTTAAAAAGTACAAAAAAATAAATAGAAAACGATTGTGCGGAGCTAGCAGTGACAGCTAGCTCTGCCCAACAGTTTTTTTTACTGGCCAGCGGTTCTGCTGCCGTAAAAAAAAGAAAACACTCTCCCGGGCGCTCTGGGAGTCTCCTGCTCCCGGCCACTCAGGAGAGAAACACTGCTGTTTCATTTTTTCTTTATTCTGACCCGGAGCCGTGTCAGAATAGCAAAAAAAAAAAGAAATTTTTGCCCATAGATCTTACAGCTCGCTCCGGCCACTTGCAGAGAGATCAGCGTCCCTGGTTACCAGCTAACCAGGGACACTGATCTCCAGACAGCAAACTCTCCCGGGCGCTCCGGGAGTCTGGCGCTCCGGGAGTCTCCCGCTCCCGGCCACCCAGGAGAGAAACACTGCTTTTTCTTTTTTTTGTCCTTTATTCTGACACGGAGCCGTGTCAGAATAGAAAAAAGAAAAGCATTTTTGCCCATTGGAATGCATTGCTAGATTCATATTGGCTATTTCAATTTGCAATAGCCAATAGTAAACTAGCATTGCACCCGCCCTCTGCTGCAGTTCTCAATTAGCTCCATCAGCAGAGGGCGGGTACAATGCTAGTTTACTATTGGCTAGTGCAAATTGAAATAGCCAATAGGAATCTAGCAATGCATTCCAATGGGCAAAAAAATTATTATAATTTTTTTCTATTCTGACACGGCTCTGTGTCAGAATAAAGAAAAAAAAGAAAAAGCAGTGTTTCTCTCTTGGGCGGCTGGGAGCATGTGACTCCCAGAGTGCCCGGGAGAGGTTTTTTTTTTTTTAATGACGGCAGCAGAACCGCCGGACAATAGAAAACTGTTGTGCGGAGCTAGCTGTCATTGATAGCTCCGCACAATCGTTTTCTATTTATTTTTTTGTACTTTTTAAACTATTTTTCTGTTTTGCTCCGTCCCTCTGAGGGACTGAGCAGAACAGCCGAGCCGAATGCCGCTCATCGGCATTCGGCTATTCACTCACTGCTGCTCGGCATCTATAAGAATAGACCGAACAGCAGCGAGTAGCCCGCCGGAGGTTCGGCTCAGCCGATCCAGATGTTGGATCGGCTGGGGACAACTACTTCTTCACTTCGGGTCAGCCAAACATGCTGAGCATGTTCGGCCGACCCGAAGCCACGTGAAGCCACCCGATGTACGGCTGATTTCAGCCATACCAGCCTGAAGTGAATAGCCTACGGCAGCTAAGTGAATAGACCCCATTGTTTTATTGTATGATTTACATTTGATAAAGAAATAATTTTATTCTTCTAACATAGTTGTATATTTGATAAATATAAGGGAATGAATACAAACATTCTGAACATATTTTATTTGTGTTCTTACAAGAGGGAAATATGAGTTTGGATATTAACAGTGTTTAATGTTTTCATATCTCTTTGATTTTGCAGCTCTGAATATACATTTTCACAGAATTAGATAATTTGTTACATAATGAAAGATGTTTTTGTTGTGACCAGTGCAAACTTTGCACTTACTGTTAGTAAATAAGTTCTGAGGTCACTGCTGTACCCCAGGGGCTTGTTAGTGTCATGTGAATTACCATGAAGTGGATAGGTTCTCAATTGACAGTTGTATCAATATTTCTCTTCACTAAGCTCTAAAAGGCAAATGTCAGTTCACAACACTCTAGCAGGAGGTGACATTCAGAACAATTTTTACATTCCCACTTGACACACCACCAGCAGAGGAACAGAGAGGTGTCTTTTCTTGGATCATAATACCTGATGGACTGTGGTAGACCTACTTCCTTCACCTAGCAGACATAGGCACTATCAGGCTGGTTAAAAAAGGAAAGTCATGTACACAATGGATGGAAATATGATCTCATACGTGGATTCAAATCAATTCTGCAATACGTTTTGGCTACATTGTAAGAAGTATTTGCAATCACATCCCAAAACTTGACAAAACCTGTGAGTATACTAAGGTCTGGAATAATTTTAATCATTAAAAAAAAAACCTAAAGAATAAATAAAATTTTCATCGTTAAAGATTACTTAAAACAAGCCTGCAATAAAAACAAAGCAGTGCTTTTGAACGAAAAAAATTTACTTACATAGTTACATAGTTACATAGGGGTCTATTCACGAAGCAGCCGAAGGATCTAGCCGTAGCTTCGGCCGATCCTTCGGCTAGCTTCGGCCCTAGGACCCCTTCGGTTCCGTGATCTTACGGCTGGCTCCGGTCAGTTGCAGAGAGATCAGCGTCCCTGGTTACCAGTTAACCAGGGACACTGATCTCCAGACAGCAAACTCTCCTGGGTGCTCCGGGAGTCTCCCGATCCTGGCCGCCCCGGAGAGAAACACTGCTTTTTCTTTTCTTTTTCTTTATTCTGACACGAAGCCGTGTCAGAATAGAAAAAAAAATATTTTTGCCCATAGGAATGCATTGCTAGATTCCTATTGGCTATTTCAATTTGCAATAGCCAAAAGTAAACTAGCATTGCACCCGCCCTCTGCTGATGGACCTGATGGAGAACTGCAGCAGAGGGTGGGGGCAATGCTAGTTTACTATTGGCTATTGCAAGTTGAAATAGCCAATAGGAATCCAGCAATGCATTCCTATTGGCAAACATTTTTTTTCCATGCTGACACAGCTCCGTGTCAGAAAAAAGACAAAAAGAGAAAAAGCAGTGTCTCTCTCCTGGGCGGCCGGGATCGGGAGACTCCCAGAGCGCCCGGGAGAGTTTTTCTTTCTTTTTTTTTGCACGGCAGCAGAACCGCCAGCCAATAGAAATTGGGCGGAGCTAGCTGTCATTGCTAGCTCCGCACAATCATTTGCTATTTACTTTTTTAACTTTTTAAATTCTTTTTCTGTTCTGCTCGGTACCTCTGAGAGACCGAGCAGAACAGCCGAGTCGAATGCCGCTCGGCGGCATTCGGCTATTCACTCACTGCTGTTCGGGATCTTTAAGAATAGCCCGAACAGCAGTGAGTAGCCTGCTGGAGGTTCGGCTCAGCCGATCCAGATGTTGGATCGGCTGAGTCGAGCTCCTCCTGCACTTCGGGTCGGCCGAACATGCTAAGCATGTTCGGCTGACCCGAAGCCACGTGAAGCCACCCGATGTACGGCTGATTTCAGCCAATATACTGAATTTGAATGCAAATGGGTTGTTCTGTTGCCTTGATGAATTCTGACTGGCTGCTGCAGGTTAATGCCCATTTGTAAAGCATTTGTACAAATACAAGGTAAGCAAAGAATCTTCTGGACTGAGGAGTTTTGTTATGGTAGCATGGAAGAGTGGACCACATGAAGTAGGCTTCTGATTGGTCATAGCAACAAATGTTTTCAATGTCCATGTAATTGTAGAGTCGATTTAAACCATTTGTTAAAATTGTCCCAGCCAACTCAAAGGGTTTCTGTTAGTGGAGAAGAGGACACTGAGGCTGATTTACTTCAGACTCTTCAAACAATGCATTGTGTGAATCTTTACGTAACATATTCAAACATTTACTAATTTTACCTATATATGATTCGATCATTTACGTTAATACTCACACAATTTATTGTGTGAAGGTTCTCAGCTCCTTTAGTAAACCATCCCAAATGTATCTGGTGCTGGTTCTGCAGTAGGTGGTACATTGAACATATATAGATTCAGGGGATCTTTTGCTGGTTTTAGTATCATCAATATATGGATGGGTTGGGGTGTTTGGGGAATTACAACTCAAATTCTTCCAGGCTTAGTAGAGTGCTTATTTAACCATAATCATTTTTATGTTCTATTTTACTTTCAAACTGCAAAATACTTTACCAGACAACATAAGATCTGTATGCATTAGGTCTTAATGGTAATATATTACTTTTCTTTTGAATGTAAAATTGATCTTATCATTTTGTTTGGAACAAATATAATATCTTTTATTATCTGATATTATGTCTCCTATTAAAATGGAAACGTACCTTAAGGAGAATATTTTTTTTCTATCTTTTGTCCACATCTGTGACCATGCCAGTAATGCCATCAAGATTATTTCTTAGATGAGCACAAGCTTTTAGTTCAGCTAAGAATGTATAAATTGAATTAATGGCAATATGTTTTAATTAAGTGTTAAGGGGCATCTGAGTCAGCTATTTACCCACTTATGTATTTCTTTAGAGAACAATGTTACTATTCTCATCATTGCTCCACTATAAAACATTATGTTTTAAAAGACCGAATCACCACAGCAGTAAGTATGCTAATCGGAAATGACTGTACTCTAAAGAGGCATTAAATATATCTATTCTCCTGTGATATACTGCACAGTCTGCAAGAGGCATCAGCGATTGTGTATGCATAAGGATGAATTTTTTATACTCTAGGTCAGTTTAAAAATCTTGTAAAAGTTACATATTCAGATTAGATTTAATGGCTGAAAAGGGAAATATGTATATACATGAAAAATTAACTTGCACACAATATTAGAAAAATTAGTCACATTCTGTCCTTTTTTGATAGTCACAGGTGATGTTTTGCAGCTGTTGTGGGCTATAACAATGTGTGTGTTTCTGATGGGGAATACTTCCACTTTTATTAACAGTGTTTGACACACTGAAGTCTAACCATAAAAGTCAGTTTTTCCCATTGAGAATTGTTGTGTTTTATGGTAGTACAACAATACCAGATATGACTAGCAGGTGACTAGACTAAATATGGTTGTTATAGGGTTGACATGCTAAAGGCAACTAGACTGTTCATTTTTTTTAAAGGAATTTTCCCTTAGCTTAAGAAATGTAGTAGAGTAGCTCTGCTGACTTCCATTTACTAATGATAAGCACGCATAAATACTGCTTATTTTTTCCTTGCATGTGATTGGGTATTTTTCAAAGTGAATTTTCACCACATTCACTGAGGAAAGGTTTAAGTAAACAGCCTATAAGCTTTTATTTAATAAACCCGATATCTCAGGTTCTAACTCTATAATAGACTCCGACAGCAAGATTCTTCCCAGCTATGCACAACTGCTGCAGCCATTCATCAGGGCAATCCACACTTTCATATAGGTTTTTACTTTATTATAGAGACTAGAGGATAAAAAAACAGAGGTGAAAAAGGTAAATGTGTACAACACCCAGTGCACCCAATGTGTACAACACCCACTAAAAGTGAGCAGAAAAAAGTCAATAAGCATTTTTTTCCACTAGGGAGGAGTAAATCAATTCATACAAATCCGAATTCACTGCACATTTAGCTGGTTGACTTTGCACCAAGATTTATGGATAGGTGATCTGCAGTTCTTTGGCTTGTGGCACTTTTGAAAAACCAAGAACAAATGTATCATTGCCCCTCTACCCAACTGGAAAAAACTTTGGCTGGAGTTCGATTTAAATGGCCAAGTGGCCAACATCTGATAACTAACAAAAATACAGCAGAAAATGTAAAGCCATTCATTCTGCTTGCATACATTTGTTTCAATCTTGTTGGTCATCACCAGTTCAGGTTTTCAGGTTACAGAAACTCATGGCTCCTTTGTAATAGGACTCTTTGAACAACAAGACAGCATAGTAGGTCAGAATATGATGAGGTGGGCATAGGACAACCAAATATATCTCAACTAAACCATTCTAAAATATAGTTGCACCATCTTGAAAATAGTTTATTCAATTTAATCACAATCTATCTGAGAATGGATTTATTCTATGTTTAAGAATTGTGCAAAATTAAATGTTTGGGTTGATTTACTAAAGGAGTAGAAACTGTTCACTTAGTGGAGAACTATGGCCCAACCTTTTTGGGCCAAAACCCAGCATATAGTGGGCTCTCTAGAGGAAGAACAAGCTGTGCCCACCCCCTCCCCATCTGTCCCTCCAGTCAGCTCTGGAGGAATAGAGAAGGGGGAATCCCTGCGGTATACTGAAAAAAAGAAGGGGGAATCCCTGCGGTATACTGAAAAAAATTAAAAAAAACAAGATGACCATGATTGCATGATTGAAGTGAACTCAGCCTCACCTTATTCACTAAACTAAGTAGGCTTTTTCTTTGCAAAGTGAACATACACCTTCCAAGGTTAACATTGACTTAAAGGAGAATTATGGGGAGAGGGACATCTGTCACACGTTGACTCTATTGGTCGACAACTGAGCGATCACATACCGCTAATCTCTCAGTTCATGATCTTCTCCTGCAGAGAGCGGTGACTGTTAGTCATCACAACTAGTTGTGTTGTCTAGGTCAGTTGTCGACCAATAGAGTCAACGTGTGACAGATGTCCCTCTCCCCATAATTCTCCTTTAAGTCAATGTTAACCTTGGAAGGTGTATGTTCACTTTGCAAAGAAAAAGCCTACTTAGTTTAGTGAATAAGGTGAGGCTGAGTTCACTTCAATCATGCAATCATGGTCATCTTGTTTTTTTTAATTTTTTTCAGTTCCCCTGCAAATGATTGGGCATATAACTACATGCAAAATTAACCCCCATACTACTACTTATCTCCTGAAGAAGCAGATTTTTAATTTCGGAAACGTGTTGAGAAACGGTTTTTATACCTCTGAAAATATCTGCTTGGAAACGTGAAGATATTGGTTCCAATAAACCAATAAATAGCTTTATTGAGCTGTGTACTTGGCCTTGAGACAATAGGAAGATAATATGTTTCTAGACATATTTGAACAAATATGGAAAAGGGAACCTTTTTTAAATGGTACTGAATCTTAATTAGTATTATTCTAAGTGTGTTTTAATTTATACGAATAAAAAGCCTTTAGAGCTTTAAATATGTTTTTAAGAATGTTTTTGGCATGATACCTTTGAATTCCATTTTTCTACTAATCAAATTGGGGACATGGTACAGTTATTGTGATGACGACAGCTTCAACTCATTAACCCAATTAGGTTAACCTTTATTTTAAAAAGGGAACTTACACTTTCCAAAGCAAACATTCAATTTGATAAGTAAACAGCCCTTACTCCTTTAGTAAATCAACCCCAATGTCTCAAATACTATATAAAATTGCTATCAGAAAATCTCAGAAAGATAATTTATAAAGAAAAGATTGAGTGCCATAGTGTGACCATAACAGTCAGAAATAAGAGCAGATATGTGTTTCTAAAAAAAAGAAAAAATGTAGCCCCTTGAGATAGAATTGCATATGTCACTATCCGTAATAGGAAATATGTACGTTAAAATGACAGTTATGTCCATAAACTAAAGACACTTTATATGAACTCTACTTACACGCTGCCCCATTTGGCAGTACACTTGTTTCAAGCAGACTCATAATTGACCAGTTACATCAGCAAGGTTCAAACATTTCTTCTTTCTGCAGTTTTGCCTGAAAAGCATTTCAAACCTCTGAGCTTTGGCCCACCAGTGTGTCCATACAAAGGAAAAAAACTACTGTACCTTCTTTGATGTTCCACTGCTTATTATAATAGGCCTTGGCTACACTTTATTAACAAAGTGTTCTGCATTGTCCCTACAATATAAAATCTTTATATTCCACATGTAATCTGTTCTTTTTAACTAAATAAAATGGAAAATATGGTCTTGTGTTGATATACACTAGCAAAAGTGTGTTAATTTCGTGAATGGCAGAAATGTGGAAGGTATGTATTATCCTGGACTGTGTTTTCAACTGGAGTGAAAAAAAGACAGGTCTTTGTGGCACTGCAAGGTGGCACATTTATGAAAAGTTTTAGTGGACTGATGCAGAGACACTGACTCACCAAGCAATTTATTAGATACAGCTGTACACCTGCTCATTTATGCAACTGTCTAATCAGCCAATTGTTAATGTTGTTTGAATATTTCTAAAACTGCTGATCTCCTGGGATTCTCTCAAGAATTTACTCGTTGATGTGAGGTCAGAGGAGAATGACCAGACTGGTTCCAGCTGACAGGAAGGCTACAGTAGACAACCACTCTTTACAACTGTGGTGACCAGAAAAGTATCTCTGAATGCACAACACATCAAATCTTGAGGTGGGTCCCACTCCTGTCAGCCAAGGACAGAAAGCTAAAGCTCACCAAAACTGGACAGTTGAAGACTGGAAAAATTTAACCTGGTCTGATAAAACTCAATTGCTGCTGAGGCATACAGATGCCAGTCACCATATTGGAATTAAATTAAATATCTTTGGGATTTGGTATAAGAGAAGATTTGCAGTATGAATGTGCACCAGAGAAATATGCAGAAATTGAATGATGCAGTCGTGTCAACATGGACCAGGACCTTACAGGAAAGCTCATGGAGCCTGGAATCCACACCACAAGTTTTTGAAGTTTTGAGAGCAAAGGAGGCCCTACAGAGTATTAGTATAGTGTTGAAGGAAATGCTCAGTAAACATATATATTGCAGTCAACTGCTTCATCTTAGAAGTCACTCAGCAGTGAACCTGTAGGTAGAACGACCTAACCCTTGTGTATGCCTACTTATATTTTTATATTTTTAAAGGAAACCTGTACTAGGGAATATGATGACCTCCCCTTCGGAAATGTAAATTGCCTCACTTTCATCCTGCTCAAGTGGCAAACAAATAAATGCAATCACTCACCATTTTATGCAAATAGAAATGTACACTGCCAAAGAATTCAAACCCAAGAGCTCCATATTACACATATTGCTGCAAAGCAAAAATAAGTCAATTGGCTGGACAAAAGAATGTGCAAAGCTCCAGCAAACTACTTTGATCCCAGTTCAGGTGAACAGGTTTACTCAACCATAAAAGATATTCCTATCTGTTTGTATCTATTTAACTTTTGACAATAATTGGAATTTTACATTCTTTTCTACTGTATGTAATGGCTTTAATCTATATTTATGTATGCCTTAACCTTGTTTATTTTAATAATAATAATATACAGTGTTTTATGTCAACTCTCTTTAGCTCATTTATTATTTTTATACTTTCCCTTGCAAATGTTGAGTAAAAATCAGTACATGGGGATAGTTCTCAGTATTAGCCACATGCAAATACCAATTTCCCTCGGGTCATTGATATGGAAATACATATGGCACTTTGTGCTATATTTCTGGTTGCCATTTCTCTGAAGTCTAGATGTCGTTCGTCGTCCCGCAAGGTGCATGCAAATTTGTACTTCTCACGGGCCACTACTGTAAAACTACATATGTCAATGTGTCTAGCTATTCTCCAAACATCTGAGCTACTAAAGGTACTTTGCTAATTAATCTGTGCAAGTAATAAAATTAATTTCCAGTGTAATTTAATCATTGCAAGAGAAAGGGATGAAATGTGAATCTGCCATAATGGGTGTTATACAAATAATGAATGTCATATATAAAAATTATTTAGATTGTAATTTGAAATGACATTGAAAACACTGTATCAAGGGTAGGTGTAGATATTTCTAGGCAGAACTCTAGATATAAAAATTAATATTGATAGCCCAATTATTCAACAAATTTCACCTTTAAACTGTAGCTGTCTCCTGCAATAATTTCTTTTTTTACCACTAGATGTCTCCAGCTTTAAGGGTTGAATGACACCTGGCATCATTTACTTCAATTCTTCTAAGCCCAGTCTGTCATGGATCTGTCCCCCTGGGATGATGTCATTATATTGGCCTGCTTTGGAGTACTACTGCACTCTGTAAAAGTACTGACTTCAAAGCACAAAGTCAAGTTTTTAATGTCACTGCCTTAGGGGGTCTATTCACAAAGCTGCCGAGGGCAGCCGAGTGAATGACCGATCAGAAGTGAAGTGAGCCGAACACTGTTCGGCTATTCACTCCAGGCTGGTACGGCTTTCAGCGCGGCTCGGCCGAGCTGATGCATATGCGATCGGCTCAACAATGATCGGGAGCTGTACGGGCTATTGTGAATAGCCCGTACAGCACCCCCTCGTTTCTACTTAACCGTAGGGGTCCTGGGGCCGAAGCTAGCCGAAGGATCGGCTGAAGCTACGGCCAGATCCTTCGGCAGCTTCGTGAATAGACCCCTTAATGTGATCTTTAAAGAAAAAATGTAGGATTTTCAAAAGTTAGCCATTGCAGTGTTACTACCACCCCACTGCAAGGGTCAACTGCATATGCGATCGGCTCAACAATGATCGGGAGCTGTACGGGCTATTGTGAATAGCCCGTACAGCACCCCCTCGGTTCTACTGAACCGAAGGGGTCCTGGGGCCGAAGCTAGCCGAAGGATCGGCCGAAGCTACGGCCAGATCCTTCGGCAGCTTCGTGAATAGACCCCTTAATGTGATCTTAAAGAAAAAATGTAGGATTTTCAAAAGTAAGCCATTGCAGTGTTACTACCACCCCAGTGCAAGGGTCAACTGCTCGTCTTAGTCTAAGGAACAGAATAAAGAAAATAAACTCAGCCGATCCTCAGTCCTGCGGCAGTCAGGCTTACCTCTTTTCCCCTTTGCTCCAGTTGTGGTATGTCCCTCGGCACGTCTAATAAACCTGCAAGAGGTGATTACTTTACGGCTCCTTAGACTGCTGGAGCCTGGGGGAGAAGAGGCTGTGGAGACTGGTCTAGCAGCCAGGTGAGACTGAGGATCAGGTACTTATATTTTACTTATTTGTGACCCTAAACCAAAAGGAGCAGCTAACCCTTGCAGGGCAGGGGTAGCCCCACTTCTACTTCTACTGCCAGCTACTATTCCGGATTAAAAGCCTAAACCAAAACGAGCAGTTAACCCTTGCAGTGCAGGGGTAGGCTCACTGCTACTTCTACTGCCAGCTACTGTCCCAGGATCCTGCTCCTATAAGATTTCATCATTAATGGCTATCGTTGTTAGCCTAACCTAGCTTTATCATTACAACAAGAGACCTTGCCCCCTGAATACAGTCTCTCTATTCACTAAAACAAATTGAGGTTATTAGCAAAGCAAAAATAACTGATTCTCTAATTCTGCCAGGTGTAAATATGACTGCTGAAGATTTATCACACATTTATGATTCATGAATATTTTAATAATACATTTATCTGATAGATATGGCCTATATTCCAAACTGATCTATCATTAAGCAACTTTCATTAATAACCATGACCCTTTTTTTAAGGTCCATTACATAACTACTAGTATGAAGTATGATGTATGGAGTTGTGCAATAACATCCGTGTCTTTTAAGAACTGTCCCAATAAATGGTTCAACAGAGTTAAAACATGTGCAAAATCAATTGGGCATATTTATTAATTTTACAAGCAGAATTCATGATGCAAAAAGTCAGGAAATCATAGTAGCCAATCAGACAATCAGATTTTAGGCTATGTGTAAATGATAAATGTTCTTTTCTTTTATGCCTCAGAGAACACTGAGGCACTGTATAAAATGCCCAAATGACCTTTGCTGGGAACTTTTTTGAAGAAAAGGTGGCTCTACTTCATAAACTCTGGTCAATATATTTACCATTTTTCAGGGAATAAGCCAGTATTTCTAAAAATGAACCTAATTTTTATGACAATTACATAGAAAACCTTGTTTTTCTGGGTTAAGAGATGTTATATATAATATGATATATATATTGGTGAAACTACTCCCATGGCAGCCCAAGTAGCTGCTATGGGGTCTGGGCAGAAAAAGGCCAGGTAGGGGTGAGCTCCACATTTTGTTTTTAGTTCAGCAAATACTTCTTTCCAGAGCCAGACCTCCTACACTGACCATCACCAGTTCTTGTTGTTTGAGTGCCCACCTGAAGGGTAGGCAGGAACTACCTCAATGTCTACAGATGAGGACATAGAAGCTTGAGAGCAGCTCAAGAGAGCAGATTCAGTTAAATTATTAAATGGGCAAAAGGGCAGAGAGGGAGAGTCACTATAGTAGAAGGTGACTGATCTATTTAGCAATCATTTTGCTGCAAGCTACCACGAGTGGCCGATAGCTAATGTGGCACAGGCCATAATGTGCTGTTGAGACTCGATATGTGTGCACTTTATAATGTGATTTTGTGGTTTGAGATGCATTTATTGGGTAATATAGCTTGCTGTTGTTGCATGATGTGCTCTTGCTAGGTTATAACATTTGTGTTGTAGCTGATTGATATAATTTTCTATGCTAATGTTGTATAATGTGCTGCTGTGGCTTGATATAATCAACTACATTCACTCCCATACAGCCCCATGCGTCTTGCATGGAGAATTGAAATACTCTGTGTTCCATGCTGTTATTGGGGAGCATATGACTCCCATTCCTCTCATAATGCAGAGCTGGGTACCTTATATAACCTTTGTGATTGCCCAGAAGCACATACCAACACAGAAGCAAGGAGCTACTAGAGGTAATAAGCACATTGACATCCTAAAGAGTCCCAACGTGTTATATTTTTCAAACCCACTGGAAGAAAAATGGGGGCTTAATTTCTTAGTCCACTGGCACCAGTGCAAGAAAGGTTGTCAGTGCAAGAGGGGACTTTTATACTTCTTCTCACTCCAATACAACAAAATGCTTTCTTAGTTCAATAGTGGAAATTGAAAAGAAAGCCTTACATTTGTGTCATAGGAACTAAAGAAAAAAGCCCCCATATCATATCATCATAATAAAAAATAACATAATTTTTTATTATTATTATTATAGCTATTACTATTTTGCATAATAATATATTATGATGTTAAGCATTTGCTTGTGGCAGTGAAAGGGGTGGGACGCCTTAGAAAAACAAATTTTCGGCATTCGGCTTGGCTATTCTGCCCAGTACCTCCATGGTACCGAGCAGAATAGAAACCCCTATAAAAAAGTAGAAAAAATAAAATAGAACACGATTGGGCGGAGCTAGCAGGGACGGCTAGCTCCGTCCAAATGTTTTCTATTGGCTGGGCGGTTCTGCTGCTGTCAGAATAAAAAAATAAAAAAAACCACCATAGGAATGCATAGCTAGATTCCTATTGGCTATTTCACTTTGCAATAGCCAATAGCAAACTAGCTATTGCACCCGCCAGCGGCCCCATGTCAGAAAAAAAACCCCAGATTACAAGGAAAGGTTTACTCTGCTTGATCGAGCAGAGTAAACTTTTCCAGGAGAAAGTGTTTCTCTACTGGGCGCCCGGGAGCCGTATTAGACTCCCAGAGCGTCCGGGAGAGTAATGACAGATCAGCATCCCTGGTTACCAGGTAACTAGGGACGCCATCTGTCATTACACACTGAGAACCCGGAGAGGCCGTTGTGATATCATAGTGACCACGCCGGGTTTTCAGTGTGTAATGACAGATGGCGTCCCTGGTTACCTGATAACAAGGGACGCTGATCTCTCTGCAAGTGGACGGAGCCAGCAGAGAGTGGCAAATAGCCGTTCATCCAGCTTCGGCTTTCACCTCAGCTCAGTCGAGCTGAGGTATATGCCGTCGGCTCGACTGAGCCGTTCGGCCAACTTTGGGAGCTGTACGGGCTATAGTGAATACGTATATTATACGTATACAGCCCTTCAGTTCTACTGAACCAAAGGGGTCCTGGGGCCGAAGCTAGCCGAAGGATCAGCCAAAGCTACGGCTAGATCCTTCGGCAGCTTAGTGAATAGACCCCATAGTAACCCAAAATAACAAAAATTGAATCTCCCTTTTATTTGCTTATATAAAGCATGGCATGGGTCGGGACTATCTAGACCAGTGGTGGCAAACCTTGGCACTCCAGCTGTTTTGGAACTACAAGTCCCATGAGGCATCGCAAGGCTCTGACACCCACAGACATAACTCCCTGATGCAGATGCATGTTGGGATTTGTAGTTTTGGCACAGCTGGAGTGCCAAGGTTCGCCACCACTGATCTAGACACATACATGACCTTAATCAATAAACAGAAGAACAGAGCAGAAATTCAGCCAACCATATTTCACATTACTAAGTTAGGCAGATACAAGGTGGATTTTAATAAGCTGCTATGGTTACTGCCTTTTACACCTAGCACTTTGCCCATTGTACTATTTTTTAATAAGACCAAAGCTGCTGAATCATGTAATAAAATGGTGTACAGGTTAGGATCTGAGAACATTTTCTATTTTGTACTGGCTAAAGATTATATATCAGAGAATGTCTGAACAAAAGACCTTTTCCATTTGAAATTTTGGGGGAAATGGTGGCACTACATTAGTTTTATTTCAGGTCTTTAATCCCTAAGTATAGTCCTGTAACTGCACCTGAGCTCCAGTAAATTAATTTACACATAAACATATATCTGAATTACACTGCTTTTGACTCTTGTGTCAATGAAAACCATTTGACATTTATTTTCTTTTTATGTTGCCAGAGTGTTGCCATTTGTCAGGATGCACAGGAAGTAATCTGACATGTTGTATCCAATGTGCAATTATTGCTGGTATTTTGAACGATGAAGCTTATTTATATTTGTTTTTCTTGCTCATGAGATGTTCAATCTTTTTTTTTAAAAGAAAAACACATTTGGAAAAGATAAAGTGGTGAGTTGTTTTGAAGTGACAGGCCAACACAGAAATGTATGTAATACTTAACTGGCAATTTTGTTAAATTTCTTTTAGTAGCAAAATGTTTTTAGTGTAGCATTGTCTTCCTTTCTTTATCACAAGCTGCACATATGTTACATTTTCTATAAATGACATCAATGCTTTCAGGATTAAAGTATTTGGCAGTTGCTTCTGAAGAATGTGTCAAGGTAAAACATAAGAAAATAAAAAATAAAATAAAATATATCAATATAAACATTAGACAATAATAAAAAGTACATTTAGAAAAAGATTTTTACAAAAATAAAAAGGGAGCTATGCTTTCTGAAAAGATCTCAACCATTTTGCAATAGTAACCTTTTAACTTAATTGTATGTTCCACATTTAAATGATAATAAAAGATCAGCTATAGTTAGAATAAAAATCACAAACACATTTCTATACAATCAGCATATATATACTTTTTATGTGATACCTGCACGTAAAGTAAAATGATGGGAAAAATCAAACAATACATACATAATACAGTCTGTCAGTAGCTGTAACTTAGCAGTCCCCTCTATAACATGTTTTATTACTTGTTGATCCTACCAGTAGATCAGTTATTGTTTAACTTTATGTCCACCTTCTTCCTGTGTGGAATTGCACAGCAGCACTGTCACCCTGTAGAATGGGATAGTCTTAAGGTGCCCATACACCTTACGATTATCGTACTCTAATCATATGCGATCGACTTTTCGTATGACAATCGTAAGGTGTATGTGTAGTGCCCGACCGACAGTACTGTACAATCGTACAACTTTTGAAGTTCAAGCATGTTTGAAAAGTTTGGTCGATCATACGATTTTCGCATGGTTGGTGGTGTTTCCGTCCGTCAAAAGTCGTACGATTAACAATGCTGATGCGCAAATGAAAATAAGTGCAGTCGATTAACGCAATTCGTCCGGTTGTTTTTTTTTTCATAACTACCGCTGATTGAAACTTGCGATAATCGGGGCAGGATGGGGCCACCGTATGACAATCGTACGACGGTTCGATCATCTGACGAAAAGTTGTGTCCAATAATCGTAAGGTGTATGGGCACCTTTAGATGGACAGGTAGTTTGAAATTGATTTTAATTAAGAGAGTGGTTAATGAGTAATTCTACTTTTGCTGAGAAAAATAAGAAATTAGGAATGCACTGGACTCTGGGCTTACCCAAGACCCCGCAGAGCCCACCTGAGAGTGACCCCGCAGAGCACACCATAGATCCTGCACAGCCCATCTGAGACTCTCTATGGTGTGCTCTGCAGGGCCTCACCGGGGCTGGTCGCCGGGGTCCCTTTCCCTGTACTTCCTCCCAACTCCTCTTACCTGCTGCTGTTGTGGCCTGGCCTCCTCCGCCCCTCCCCTGTCACCTCTGCCATGCCGACCCTGGTACAGCTGATACTTATGTAATAGGCCCCCCAGGCTGCCCAGACCCCTCACATGGGTAACGGCCATAGCCCCCCCCTGATGGCGGTGTTCTATCAAAGTTTGTGACTGCGTTACAATGTTACAGTAGAAAGGCATCATGGCACACTCACAAACCAGCATGTAAAACAAAGAACAGTTCTCCTGCACATACAATTTGTGATGCTGATCTGCCCTGGAACAGCTGAGAAGGCGTTTGAATGCTTGACCTATTGGTGGTCACACATTCCACCGCCAAAAAACTGGATTACATTGAAACGTGTGACCACGTCACTGGTCACACATTCCAACCTAGTCACACACTTTGATAGAACAGCGGCCCTGTCTAATCATTTAATCAGATAAATAGTTCCGCCCCTGGGCAGGGAGCCGCCACAGAGGGATGGAAGAGTCACATGCGGCTCGGGAGCTGCGGGTTGCTGACCCCCTGCACTAGAGCAACATAGTACAGTGAGTTTTGAAAAATTCTTAACTTTTGGGTATGTTGATCTACAGCTTCCTATCTCAGTTTAATATATCAACACATTCAAAATCGAATTGGAGGGGGGCGTGTCCTGCTAATGGCGGAGTAGGTCGCAAGGCTTGAGCGCTCCGTGGTCCACCCGACTTACAGACGACCTAACGGCACTTATACCACCCCATACAGCCCTGCACGACCATGTTTCTCCTCTACGCAGACCAGGACCCGCAGCCGGGGACAATCCAATATGGTGCCGGATGCCGGACCGCCATCCCCAACACGAGGCACAGAACGCTCTCCCTCACCTGGCAACATTGACCGACGTCCAGGCTCGCGATCACCGCGGCTGTATGAGTCGGACTCCACGGATGGCGATCACTACCAAGCCTGCAACCTGCCATCGGATATACCGCGAGAGTTCCGGGCCCTCCTACAATACCTACCTACAAAGGAGGACTTTGCGGCCTTGGTCACGAGAGTTTAGACAGCGCTCCAACGAGACCTACATAAAATGCGCCAGCAGGTGCAGGCGGTGTCCGTGGAGGTCTCCACGGTCTCGGCGTCCTGTGCGGCGATGGAAGCCAGGGTCCAGCGCCTGGAGCAGGCCCAACCGGGACCTTCCTACCAGCTCGCGGCCCTCCAACTACAAACGGAGGACCTGGAAGACCGCAACCGACGCCAGAACATCCGGATCCGAGGGCTTCCTGAGGCGACCCTACCAGCGGATCTCCATTCCTCGATACAGGCCATCTTTGGCTCGCTGCTGCCTGATTCCACACCGGACTCCATCTTGATTGACAGGGTGCATGAAGTGGCTGGCCCTCCATCGACAGATGTTCCCCGTCCGCGAGACGTTCTGTGCCGACTCCACCGCTACACCGTGAAGGAGGAGGTTCTACGCCAGGCCTGGCTGAAACGTCCCGTGGAGTTCGACGGGGCCCCCCTGCAGATTTTGCCAGACATCTCCCGTAATACCCTCCACCGCCGGGCCCTCATGCAACCTCTTCTGGAAGAGATTAGGCGGGCGGGAGCCATATACCGTTGGGGGTACCCCATACGTCTACACGTCCGCAAAGGCAGCTCCACGTTTCTGGTCCGCTCCCGGGAAGATGTCCCGGCCGTGTGTGAGCTCCTCGGAGTCCCCACAGTACAACTGCTGGACTGGTTAGCCCACTTCTCGGAGGATCAGGCCGCAGCACCAAGACCTCGCAGAATCCGACGGGCCCGTCGCTCCTCTTCCCGCGAGAATCCTGCCCGACCAGCCGAAGACGGAAGCAGCGGAATCCTGAATGGGGTGAAATAGTTCCATGTATCCCCCAGCCAAACACTAATGCTTCCGTCTGAACTGAGGACCTGCCCTTCTTCCCTTATGCTCTATGTCCCCTTTGGTCCCTGGAGAAACGAACCACGGTGACTACCCCCTCTACCCAGCCACTGGCTCTTGGGGCCTTATCGACTCCAATCCCACTTTGCCGACTACCCACTCGCCCTGGACATCCGAGACCCCGCTTGTCATCCTCAGGGTCCCCCCCAGGGTCAGATTGGTTTGGCTGTGAGGAACCGCGACACCGGTTCACTGAGTAGGTCATCGCCCCCCTAATGGACCTTGGGTGTGGAGCTATGCGGTTCGTGCCACCATAGCATGACTGTTTATTATTGCCGCAAATGTGTTATGCTTGTGTGCAGACGGGTTCTCTCTAAACTGATCCCGGTGTGTGGGACCGCCCGCACTTGGGGACATGGGGGAGGTCCCTTACCGAGGGCTCCTGGTGGTGTCCCCCTCTTGTGAGCCCCCCTGGCGTTTTTGCCTCTGGGCCTCCTGACGGAGTTCCGGGGGGGGGCCCCGGAGGGGATCACCCCTTACACGACACCTCGTTCCACTTGGTGGGCGGGCCCTTGCACCGGATACCAGAGTTCAGGCGCATTGACCGCCATACCTAGGGACTGTATGTTATTGTTATTGATTTTTTCTTGTTGATTTTGCAATGTTACCGCTCTATATTGCTGCTGTTGCTGTATTAGTTTGATGAACATGTCGTGGTGTTCCCACGGAGCACCGCTCTGCCTGAAGTGCAGACTCGTTTCCCCACTTAGTTTGTCCCAAAAGTGCCTAAAGGCCATTGGGACATTGAACCTCAGTTCACACTTTAGCCCCTCCCCTTCCTCTCTTCTCTGTCCTTTCCCGCATTCGGGTAAAACAACCTCCTCATAGTCTAGCTACGCCTGCCCTTCCTGCCCTATTTTCACCTGTGACCCTTCCCCCCCCCTCCTACCTGACCTACACCTCTCCTCCCCCTCCTTCCCTCCTTAGGCACACACCTCCCTCCCTCCCCCCTCCAGACCAGCGTACCACCGAGAGCATGGCTCTACTCAAGATCCTATCGCTTAATGTGAAAGGCCTCAATATTCCCAAAAAACGAAAAATGGTGCTTGGTGATTTGCATCGCCAGAGAGTGCAGGTGGCTTTTCTCCAAGAAACTCATTTTGCTTCGAGACCGCAGATGCCCGGTGGGGTACCATAGTTACTCCCCGGATAAGAAATCGCGAGGAGTCAGTGTCCTGATCTCCCACTCGATACCATGGCAGCTTTTGGGCATGTCTGCAGGGGAGGAGGGCCGACTGCTCATGGTGAAAGGGATGGTAGGCTCCAATGGTTCACACTGGTGAACGTCTATGCACCCCACCAGGGTCAAGTTGCCTTCTTAGAACGAGTTCTGACTGCGATTGACGACTTCAGGGAGGGCACCTTGGTAGTCGGGGGGGATTTTTTTTTTTTTAAATTGACAATTTTTATTGTGTATTTCGCATATATGAGTTACAAAACTTACAACAGTATGTGAGGCATCCAAGATATGAGGTAGGTTATCAGTCATCACATCACGTATACAGTTACATTTTCAATTGTAAGCCTAAAAACCTTTTTTCATAGAGCAAATTTTTTCTTGTGCGTCTTGCTAGTTTCTTAATGTATCGTGATTGCTGCTCTTTATTGCTTGTAGTTTTCTGAATCTGTATAGCTTATCTTTTTTAAGATCTACATTCAACCAATACCATTATATTTCTCGATACCTCGATGATTAATTTAACATCCTTAAAAACTCTATAGTTATAGATTAACAAGTAAAGAAAAGGAAAGAAAAGAAAAGAACTTGTGTACAGTCTTCCTCCAGGGCTTCGTCTCCGATGTTTACCACTTTCAGCCTTTATCAGTGTTCCTCCCATATCCCCTTGCCTTGTATCCTGTTCTCCAGGACCCTCACCCTACACGCTCCCCTTCTATCTGTTCTTCCCTTACCTCTCCATTCGAGTATACCTCAAAGCTATCCCACGGTCTCCACACCGCTTTGTGAGCTTCTACTGTGTTATTTAGGCGCGCTGTCAGATATTCCATAACTTGCACGTCCTTAATTCTGGTATAGAGATCTAGTTTCGATGGAGGAAGTTTACGTTTCCATTGCAGCGGTATGAGACAGCGGGCTGCCGTGAGAATATGTGTAATCAGTTTCCTGGTATTCTTTGAGAGGTCCGGGAAGGGTAAGCCTAACAAGTAGTGTATAGGTTGCGGTGAGAGTGTCTGTCCCACTATTTGTTCTAGGATGCGTTTGACTTCCCCCCAGTAGGCTTGGATCCGTGGACAGGTCCAGAATATGTGAAAAAGGGTGCCCCTTGTATCTTCACACCTCCAGCAATTTGGGGATATCTTCGGGTTTAGCGTATGAAGGAAGTCCGGTGTATGATACCAATGGTACATTATTTTGTACTGGTTTTCTTTATACACCGAACAAATGGAGGACTTTGCAGCCATCCTCCAGATACGTTCCCATTGCTGCGGCGATATTGTGGTTGCCAGGGCATTTTCCCATTTACGCATATATGGATGCTCTGTCCCTTGTCGGGGGGGATTTTAACCTGCACCTGGACCCCGAAGCTGACTTTTACAACCCGGTCTCCCACTTGCCCTTCTCCACTCTGCGGCGCTTACGAAAATTGCCCACCAATTAACCGATGTGTGGCGAATTCAGCATCCCACCACTAGGGACTTCTCCTTCCATTCTCTGGTTCACGACACATACACGCGCATTGATTTTTTCTTGATTCCACACATTTCCCTGTCCCTAGTGCACTGCCCTGAGATTGGGAATATTACGTATTCAGACCACGCTCCCATACTACTGACCCTCACACTGAATACACCAAACTCCAGGGGATGGCACTGGCGACTGAATGAATCGCTCATTCAGGATCCTGACCTCCTCCCGGAAATTGAACGGGACCTAAAGGTTTATTTTGAACTAAACTTCACCCCGGACTGCTCCCCATGCACGATCTGGGAGGCCCGCAAGGCCTACATTAGGGGGACCCTGATTAAGTTGGGTACTAGAAACAGAGACTTGAACGGCAGAACGCGCTCCTAACACAGATCCATACCTTGGAGCTCCTTCATAAGCGACGACGTGACCCGACCGTCCTGGCCCAACTACGGAGTGCCAGGGACTCCTTGTGTTCATTGGAAATGGACAGAGCCAAAGCTAATCTTACCAGATGCCGACGGCATTTTTACGAATTCGGGAATCAATGCAGCCGTTCCCTTGCGCAAGCCCTGCGTCAACAAAGGGCCCGTACCTTTGTGCCGATAGTCAAGGCCCCCTCTGGCAACACCTGCCACCTTTCGGAAGACATAGCCGCCGCATTCCGCGATTACTACGCCGCCCTTTACAACCTACCGACCCCTCAGACCGTTTCGGCAATGACAGCGCGACAGCGGCGCATCCGGACGTATCTGGAGGAGGCCGGTATGCCCTGTCTCCCCTCTGAGATACGGTCCTCCTTGGAGGGCCCTATATCACTGGTGGAGCTGGGCATCAAGCAGACCAATACGGGAAAAGCCCCGGGCCCTGATGGCTTCACCCTTGCTTATTACAAGAAATTCCCAGCCATTCTCAATGAACTGATGCTTGCTGCCTGGAACTCTGTCAGAGAACTCCCTTCCCTCCCTAGGGACGCCCTGTCCGCCCACATTGCGGTAATCCCTAAACCTGAAAAAGAGCCGACTGTGTGCCAAAGTTACCGCCCTATCTCCCTTTTAAATATCAACACTAAGCTATTTGCTAAGGTCCTCGCCACGCGACTCCAGCCACATCTACCCTCACTAATACACCCGGACCAATCTACACCATTCGGGCCCCCAGTCTCATCCACTCGGCCCGGTCGAAGACCTCCCCTAGCTTCCTGTTGTCGACCGACGCGGAGAAGGCCTTCGACAGGGTCGACTGGTCATTCCTACGCCTCACACTGGAGCACATCGGGCTTGGCCCAGGTATGTTCTCCTGGATGCTCGCTCTGTACTCTAGACCCACGGCCAGTGTATATGTCAATATGTTCTTTCTGACCCCTTTGGCATAAGTAATGGCACCAGGCAGGGCTGCCCGCTCTCCCCCCTCATTTTTACCCTGACACTCGAACCACTCCTACGGTCCGTACGGGCAAACCTGGACATTCAGGGTATCTTCATGGGGTCCCACCAACATAAAGTTGCTGCATATGCAGATGACCTGCTGTTTTTTGTTTAGTCACTGGTCACCACAATACCAAACCTAATGTCAGCGCTTCGCCACTACGGCAAACTTTCCAACTTCCATATCAATACCCAAAAATCGGAAGCCCTGAACTTGACGGTTCTCCCTCGGATGTTAGCGAGTATCCAGGAGACCTTCCCTTACCAATGGTCCCCCACCTCCCTTAAGTACCTAGGGGTAAGGCTTCCTGGGGACCTGACGCAATTATACAGTATTAATTTCCCTCCCCTACTTCAGAAGGTCAGATCGGACCTAGTTGAATGGGCACGACACACATTCTCATGGACGGGCCGCTGTAATGTGGTTAAACAAAATATCCTTCCACGCTTCTTGTACCCCTTTCAGGCCCTTCCTATCTTCATCCCTCGCTCCTATTTCCGCGCGCTACAGGCTGCAATTACTCAATTCATTTGGGCAGGTAAGACCCCCAGACTCAGTCTGGCGATCCTAAGACGCCCTAAAAAGGCAGGGGGACTGGCTCTACCAGACCTATATCTTTACTACATGGCATCCCACTTGACTCGGGTGGTAGATTGGTGCCGACATAGCGATACCAAACCCTGGGTGGCTCTGGAGCAGTCTGCAACCTCAATTCCCCTGCCGGCTCTACCGTGGTGTGCAGGAGCTCTCCCTGGACAGCTGAGGAAGCACCCGATGGTGGGCCCTACATGGCAGATGGGGCAGAGGGCGTTTAAAGAGAAAAGCCTATCCCCCTCTCCTTCGCCCATGTACCCGGTCGTGGGGAACCCGGAGTTCGTCCCGGGCCTTGAGGACGGCTTATTCCGCCGCCTCGTGGCCTTGGGTCGATTTCGGGCTATGCATTTCCTACAAGGCACACAGTGGCAGTCCCTACGAGACCTCTTAATGGACACGACGCTGGGAGACCCCGGTTACTGGCGCCAGCTTCAGCTCTCCCACTTCCTCTCTTTACTACCTAATCCAGCCTTGTATGCCCGAGTCCCATCGGACTTTGAACGCACCTGCCTGGACGTAGGACCCTTAACCAAGACTTTATCCTGGTGCTACAAACTAATCTTGGAGGCGGACCAGGTATCACCGCTTCCCTTCCTGGGACAGTGGGAGAGGGAGTTGGGGGTCCAGTCCTCACAGGACGAGCAGACCAGGTTGCTGCGGCTTTCCCTGAAGTCGTCAATTTGTAACAAATACCAGGAATCAGGTTACAAGGTTCTGACCCGCTGGTATAGAACTCCCCACAGACGTCATCAGATGTATACCGAGGTCCCTGACGTGTGTTGGAGGTGCTGGTCCTCCCCTGCAGACATGCTCCATATGTTCTGGTCCTGCCCGAGACTGATTCCTTTCTGGTCCCAGGTACGGAGGATTTCCAAGAAATTCACCGACCATCACATCCCGGAGGACCCAGCATTCTTCCTCCTCCACCATAATCACTTCTCCTTAAAGGGGTATTCACGCTCAGTGCTGATACATTTACTAAATGCTGCACGTGCCTGTATTCCACTGCTATGGAAACAGGAGGATCCACCCTCACTCAAACTCTGGTTCGCTAAAATAAACAATATTCGCACCATGGAGGATCTCACAAGCTCAATAAAAGGTACCTCATCCAAATTTACCTTGGCCCCGCAGCAGAGCTCGCACTCAGAGTACTGGTAGTATACCGGCTATCATGCCTCACCTCCCCCTGGATGCCGCAATGCCTAGACAATGCCCGAGATGCTGCACTCAGGAACACCTGTCACACGTCACTCTAACGAACGGAACCTCGCCACACTATTCATGACCATTTAGATCGAGGTAAAAGATATAGGAACCAGTGAGGGAATTAGAGCCCAGTCTTGCGCTACCTGGCTACAGTGGGTTGTCTTCTCTTCTACATAAACATATGGCGATATTTTTCCTTAACCTGAGACCAAAGACCGGCCGCGACCTACGGTTCACTCCCCCCTCTTCCCCCCTGGGCTTTTGTCCCCTTCAAGGATACCCCCCCTCCTACCTACCCCACCCCGCTTGCCCTCCCTTCCCCGAATAACCTAAACAATTTACTTGCTGTACGAATGTACGTACCTTCTCCATTGGCAGATCGCCGGTGGGTCCCTGATAACCCATTCCAGCAATTCCAACTGCCCGCAGGCGGCTGTACTGTCATTGGAGATACTACCTCTATAGTTGCCTTAAATGTTGCTCTGATGTTATTGTTCATGTAATGCATATGTTGAATGGCTGTGTCCACTGCCTTTAAAATGGGGCTTGGTTCCCCTTGTGTAAACCTTTTTGTTTATTTGTAAAAAACTTGTCAAATAAAATAATTTATAAAAAAAAAATCGAATTGGAATGCACCTTAAAATAAAAGGAAATACTTTGCATGTGATACTGCTTATGTTTACAGTCACTTCTGGTGCACACAAATCCCTGGATATTGACATGCAGAAAGCACACTAAATTATTGTATGTATTTATTAGCACATAAAAGTAGCTCTTTTTAAAAGATAATCCAAAATTGATGTGAGCTATGACTTCAAGCACAAATTATTTCCAATCAAAAAGTGATAAGCCTGACGCTGCTCCCAAGCTCTCATACTCCTGGCTGCTGGGTGCTGTACCACTTTAGAGTTCATCTTAGCACCCAACGCCAAATATAATGAATGAAAGTAAATGCACTCTAATCTTCCAGTGTTTCTTTGAACAACTTTATTGACCCAGGTGCATGTGAACAAAACACTACCTGGATCCTTCCACTTTGACACTTTTAATCCCAATAAATTGGCTTCTTTGTGTTTCTAATCAAATATACAGTATATTAGACAATCAGTCATTGCTGAGTACCAATCACACAGTTCATTTAGTATCTCTCCAGGTATGAATCAGACACATATGCATGAACACAGCTAATTTTCTCCTCATCTCGTACTGTTCAGTCAGTGGCAATAAACTGCCAACAGCTTAGAGCAAAAAAGAGGGGCCATTTGTTTTTTCATTGCTGGAATCCTTACCCTTAATGTTCCATCTACTGATCATCTTAATGTAGACATCTCACCTATGGGAGAACTGAAGAACCCTTTGCAATCGTCCTTACATCTCTTGAGCATCCCTTCACATCGTTGTCTCTGATCATTTCTCTTTCAATCACTATCTCATGTTGTCAGTTTTTATTCAAAACCATCCACCAACTTGACACTAACCAACACCTCAACCAATCAGATTCTTTGAACAACATAGTAGTGGGGCTAGGTCAATGTTTTTATTCCTTATAACTGGAACAGCATGCAAGCCAACTAGAAAAGTATACTTATAAAGTGACACTAAAATTAGGAGTTAAATCTGAAAAATGCATTCAAATACCCTATTGATAAAAAGTTATCTTATTTGTGCATCACTCAGCTGTAGATCCTCAAATCATCTCTGAATTGGTGCTGACACTGTCCTTCCTTCTGGAGGGTGGCTACTTTTGTTCCCCATGGTCCCTGTGTGAGTTGTAAAGTAGCCACTGCTCCAAGCTCACTCCTGTGATGAAATATAATCTCACTACTAATTGTAAAAGTAAACTTAGTTTTGTGTTCTCTAATGGCTAGAAACAGACACCTATATATTTGCTCAGGGAATTATTTCAGGGTTTATTTTTTTTACCGCTAATTAATACATTTATTCCTGCACTACAAATCTTATGATGAATGCCACCATGCCAACTTAGATGAAGGATGTCATTATTCACAGCGCTCTAATGTTGTCTATAATTTCGGTGTTAAACTTGACATTAGAAATCCTTTAATCTGAGTACTTAAAAGCTGCTCTATGGCTCATTTTTCAAATACAGTTTCTGTTAACACAGATACTGCTAATGAACCACTAGCTTGATATTTCTTTCTTAGATAAACGCTGTTGACCAACATTACTATTTGCTCCTCATATAATTATTTTTCTTCTCAGTCTCTTTTTTTTTTTAAATTTAATAGCTTCAACAAAAGGCACATATAATGCATTTTTAATTACACTTCCCAAGTGACCTATGTAAAATAAGTTTCATAACGAAGCACTAATAATTAGCCTGTCACAGTCCAGTTTTTTTAGCTATTGTCTGCATGTCCTTTATGCATTTTACCTTCAGATGATGAACGTGATTAAGTCCTTTAGCGCTTGCAGCACAATTTTTTTTTTTTAAATTGCAAGTGGCAAATTTATGGCTTTCTCATTTATTCCCAATGTGATGTTGAAAAGTCACTTGTGAAAATAAAAATAACAGCCCACTCCAGAAAGTCTAATGGCCCTAGAGAATAAATAGTTTGTAGACATACCCGGTTCCCATAGGACAGATAATTGGTTTACACAGCTCAACATCTTAAACAAGCCATTAAAAAACAACAACAATAAAAAAAAAAATGTTGCTATCGATGCTCATTAAATATAAGGCCGAAAAATTCTTATATACAGAGAGTGTTATGGGCTATATCATTCCAAACAGAAAAAAAATAGTAATGCTTTGCATTAAAAGTATTTTATTATAACTTTTGGTTATTATTTTTCCCTATAACTTAACATTGACCTAACCATATTGACATTAATCCTGCACAAATATTACATTTTACAGAAGTTAAAAATATTGTTAAAAGATCAGTCCATCCAAAAGTGATATTTTAGTTATACAGAATCTGGTGGCCTATGTCAACTGCTAGCGTAATATGGCACAATATGATATATAATGCTCCAATCCTCAGCCCTACATTACAGCAAAAAGGACCCAGTAACCTAAATGCAAAAGTCTCAATTGTAAATGTTTGCTAATAAATCTGGGTGCCTTTGTATTGTGCAGTTCAGCTCTAAGGTCTGAGAGCTCTATCTGTGTGGCATATTTTATATCATTAAATGAATTAACTAAAAGGCAAATTTTACACAATTCACTACTTCCGGTGCAACCAATACTATATAAAGTTAATCTTGGCCATGACTAAATATATTTTATTTACATTTTAAGAAATATTGAATAATTATGTATTATCATATCCAGACAGCAGCTGAAGCTTTTACAATCCCTTTCCCATTTTGTGTCACTTTTTCCTTACCTCTTGTTTAAAAGTCTGTTAGTCTCAGAGATCCATATCACAAACTGCAGTTGACACACAGTTGGCTGTACCTGAGGCTTCAATCATGGACACAGGGTCCAAAAAGAAGCAACGTCTGCTGTGCTATCTTTTTAGAAAATCCAAAATTCTCTGTTAACCCAATGTTATGCGATTAATATACACTGAGGGGAATTTATCAAACTGGAGCAGACAAGATCTGGAGCAGCTGTGCATGGCAACCAATCAGCTTCTCTCTTTCATTTTCAAATCTTAGCTCGACAAACTGAATAGAGAAACTGATTGGTTGCCATGGACAACTGCTCCAGAATCTGTCTGCTCCAGTTTTGATAAATTCTCCTCGCTATCTTCAACAGTATATTACAATGAGTAATACAGATTATAATGTATACATTAACAAGGTGAGAAAATGTAACATGCATTAGGTCAAGAAGGTAATAGTGGTAATGGAAACTTGACACCTCCTTCTGGTTACTGATAGAATTAGATACATTTTGTTAAACAATTTTGAAAAGGTGAGCTTAGCAAATTTAAGGGCCATGTCACAGTAGTGGTTCTGTCATTGGCAACAAATCATCAGTGACAAAATAACTACATTTCAACTCACTGTGTCCCATGGTGTCACTCCCTCACTGGCTAGACCAGTGAGAAATTACTCAGTTTTGCTGACTCACTAGCATTCAAGATTTGCAACATTCTTGGGTATGACTTGTTATCTCCAGTGCTACATCAATCTAACAGTGTTGGGAAAGAAATGTACAGCAATTTCTTTTATAAAATTTTGGCAGAAGTTTTAACTTTATTTAGATTAGAAAAACAATTGTACACCTTATGTAATAAATACAGCTGAATGTGTCTTTGACTTTATATCAATATGTCACATATTAGGTAACCATTGTTACATAGTTACATAGTATTTGAGGTTGAATAAAGACATACGTCCATCCAGTCCAACATATTGTGTGTGTGTGTGTATAGGTCCATGAGTGTTCTCATTCTTAAGAGTACCTGTACCTTTGCACATTTCGGTCTCTCAGGAAGTCGTCTAAAATCTTCATGAATGATTCAAGACTAATTGCGGAAATTACTGCTTGAGGCACCGGGTTCCAGACCCTAACCGCGCAAACTGAGAAGAACCCCTTTCGCCCCTTGTGTTTGAATTTTTTTCTACCAGTTTTAGGTGGTGTCCTCTAGTCTTTGTTATGGAATTCATCTCAAATAGTTTGTTGCTAATGTTGCTATGACTATGGAACATTTTGTACATGAAAATCATGTCCCCCCTTAATCTCCTTACTTCCAACGTAAACATGTTTAAATTTAGTACATTTTGTGACTGTTTACATTATGTACTATTTTATTTTTAATATTGCTTTGTCACTTCCCTGTAGGCTTTGAGACAGTGGCTTTGTTGCTGTTAGCTTGGTGTTTTCCGTGGTTCTGACCCTTTGCTATTTTTCTGTTCATTAGTATTAATTGTACTCCACACTGTAATTATGTGGACAATAGAATATCTTACCTTTTGTGGTAAAAGAGAAGAGCTTCTCTGAACAATTGAAAAAAAAGTTTTATCTACAGGTACTTAACAACTGATACAGTTGAGATGCTCTCATGTCTGTATAAATGTTTAAATGTATTTATTAAATTGTTTTATGCAAGGTACACTTCATTCCAAACAGAAACATAAGCCTTGCTAAGTAACACATCAAGCTATAGCTGTTGCCAACCTACCACTCAAAGGACAAGATCAGCTTTTTTACAAAATCTGCCCAGTC
>NW_017306515.1:1266783-1267205 GCF_000935625.1 Nanorana parkeri
TTGTGACCTTTTTTCTGTTGGAAATACAACAGCATATTACTGACATGCTACTGTTATGTCTTTTGAGCTGTATATGGCACTGTTGTGCAATGTTAGCCTATGCTAGTCTGTATGTTAATGCTTATCTATGAAATATATACTGGAAGTTCTCTCTGTATGTTGCATAATGCTGTATTCTGATGTAATATTCTCCTAAGCAAGTAAAACCTAATTCAGCATTCCTCAAGACCTTAATCTAAACACATAACCAACACTCTCCATCTGCAATCCAGCTGGTGAAAATTCATGCCTGTGCACTAGCATGCTATAGCCTTGAATGTGATGTATCTGTACTGCTGGAGCTGTTTGTAAGCCCAAACCACAGGGCTGCAGACAGTGCAGAAGGTCACTGCGGTCGAAGGAGGTAAGTAGTGAACCACAGG
>NW_017306515.1:1267225-1275208 GCF_000935625.1 Nanorana parkeri
TATAAATATTGAAAAAATACACTATGATGCATTTACATTTGAACAAAGCTACTCTTAAGTATCACATCCTATATAGTTCGATCCCACAGAAAATATCTACATGTGTTTGCAATAGATGTTTCCAT
Source organism: Nanorana parkeri (assembly GCF_000935625.1). Lineage (NCBI taxonomy): Eukaryota > Metazoa > Chordata > Amphibia > Anura > Dicroglossidae > Nanorana > Nanorana parkeri. The sequence goes on from NW_017306515.1 coordinate 1,267,351, forward strand.
TAACCATGGTTTACAATGACTAGAAATTTATTACATCTAAAGCACTTATGGAATTTTAGAAAATCGTTTTGAATGTCTATTCACAGAGCCAAGTCATATAGTAAACATTTCTATTTAGACCAAGATTGATATGCTAAAAAGCATCACTAATGCACATATAACATTACACATTCTCCAATGTTTCTTTCACATACCATTAGGCAAGTTGAAAAATTCGAAATGGGTATTTGTAGGAAGTGGTGAATGCTATGCAGCAATTCTTTGAATCCTTGCTAAAGATATACGTTACTAAGGCTGATTTTTAAAACACTCAAGTGCAATATTCCACAACATTATTGCTTTCATTATTGAAAATATACCTGAGACATTGTATATACTCTAGTGTTTGTTCCATGCAACATTATATAGTACAAACAATGCAAACATTTGAAGGTCCGTGTCAAGTAATACGTTCTATGGGTGAATTCAATAAATTCTTTCTTTAACCTCTTGCCGTCCGCCCGTAGTAAAAAAACGGACGGACGGCACTGCTGCATTTGCGGGTTGCCGTCTCCAGACGGCAATTTTTTTCTGCTCGCGCGCGCCCCCTAGCGGGCACGCACGGGCAGAAAAGACCCGACGATTAAACACACCCGTTACTGGGTGTTTCACATATAGGCGATCAGCGCGTCCATAGCCCGCCGAACGCCTATATGTGCTCGTTCGCGGCCTATATGTGCTCTGCTTCATCAGCTTCTTTTGGGGTCCACAGGTGATATAAGGGGTCCTAGAGACCCCTCTAGGAAGAGGACCTGTCAGTGTGCCTTTGCTATTATATAGGGGGTTGTTATCCCCCTATATAATAGCAATAACAATAAGTGCAAAAAAAAAAATATAAATAAAAAAAAAGAAAAGTAACACATAAAAAAATAAAATAAAATAAAAGCCACATATAAAAAAAGGGGAAAAAACCCCCCCAAAATGTTTAACTCCCCCACCCCCACGTTTACGCGCCTATAAACGTAAATACGCGTCCGGTGCCCCAGCGCGCAAAAATTACAATTGCGCTACACATGTTACATATCGCCGCGAACGTCGCAGTGAGAGCAATCATTTTAGGGCCATCAATCACTGATAACACTAAACTGATGAGCGGTAACAGCTTTTAAAGCGTCGCCTATGGCCAATTTTGGGTATTATCGTTTTTTGAGGTTTCGCGCGCGCACGCAATTTTAAGGCTTGACATGTTTAGTGTCTTTTTACCCGACGTGACCCCATCTTTTATATTTTACCAAAAAATTGGGTAATAATAAATGTTTTATCATTTAATATAGGGGAAACTGTTTTTTTTTTTGAAATTTCGGTAATTTTTCCTTAATATAGTAAAAAAATAAAACCCCCAGTGGTGAATAAATACCACCAAAAGAAAGCTCTATCTGTCCCCAAAAAAGGGTATAAAATTCATTTCAGTACAGCGCTGCATGACGGAATAAATGTCAGTCAAAGTACCGCAGCGCTGAATACTGAAAAATGGCCTGGATGGGAAGGGGGTATAACACCGCGGATGTCAACTGGTTAAGGAAAACATATAGCATATATAAATAGTACATGATATTTAGCAGTCTAATACAGCCCAAGTCCGGTCTCTAGCCCCCCAAATTACCCCTCTTAACCCCCTCTCCCAAGTGTACCCCTGCAGTTTTTACTTTTTTTTTAATGCTCCCTTTTTCTTTGAAGTCTTCAGGCCAGTAATGTGATGTATTAGGTCCTCTGGCTATTCGGCTTTTCCCTGGTGCTGAGCAGTCTTCATGATACAGAGCACAGTGTTGACATACTAGCATCATTGCCATTCCCTGTATAGTTGTGTGTCAGTACAGGATGCCATTGTGATGTACCCTACAGGGCGAGTTCATTATGCCCTGCACACACAGTATATCCTAAGTCTTCAAGGTTGAATTATGTTGGGTGTCATGAAACCAGGAAGAATGAGGTGGAGAAGAGGTAATGTGAGGTACTACATTGGAGTGTGTAGAACTGCATTTTTTGTTTTAACACAGGTTAGAAGACCAAGTAAAAAAAAACTAGCTTGGAATTGGGTTAAATATTACCTTTCTATTTTAACCTGCATCCAGCTAGGAATGTATACAACAGCAATTCTGATTGTAAATGCCCAAGAAATTGAATTCCCTTCATCTAGTACTTTCCCACGTTTTCCTAGGTTTACTGCAATAAAACATGTATCTTTACCATTTCTAGGAATTCTTAGTACAACATATAGTTTTAATACAATAGTTTAATTGAATTTAAATGTGTCTTACTCCTTTCTTTTGTCCACATTTTGAAATGAACAAAAGCTCTCTATATACAGTATATCCCTACTGAACTCGTCTGCCTGTATTATGCTTTGAGAGGCCAGATTGATTGCCTTTGCATATATAAGTGTGATTATTCTTATCATCATCATATACAGTCCATTATAGCTCCTAAGTACAGCAGTTTAAATATGTTACATGAAATTAATGAAACTAATGAAACTAGGAGTGTTTTATATGAGCACTGCTCTGTTCCACAACAGGATTTGCACTCCTACGCATAACTCTCAGTCAAGGCAAACATGTAATTGATCTAAGCACCACCATAAAAAGTGGTGTCTGCCTGTGCTACTTCAATACAACCTTTAGAAACTATGTTAAAGAGTAACACCACCTTTTTTATAGACTGGAGATTGCTAAGCGGAAGGAACAACTAATAAACGTTTTTTTTTTTTTTAAATTAAAGGAATAGTCAAACATTTTTGTTTCGGTTTTTTTTTATTAAATACTTTTTTCTAAAAGTGTGGTGTGTTTATTTTCATTGTTCTTTAGCCCTTTAGTGAATGAGTAGGGGTACAAAGACTCCTTACTCATTCACACGGGGGGGCCACATATGGGTGCCCCTTTTATTAAAGGGGTACCCCGATGCAAATAGGCACCCCTGTCCGCACCCCCACACCAGGTTAGGGTTGGGGTGGAAGAGGCCCTTGTCCTCATTTGCATGGGGACAAGGTGATTTTCCAGGGGGGACCCCTGGAAAAGCACCCTACCAATGCCAAGGGCATGTGGCCTGGTATGGGACAAGTATGGGGGCGCTCATTCGCCCCCCGCCTTTCCAGCCCTGCCAGGCCTGTGATCGGATTACGGGTCTTGTTGGGAACTTTAGGAAGGACCCCACTTTTTTCTCCCATTTATTGGGGGTTGAGTTGCTGCTTAAAATGCCTACCAGACCTAAAGGGCCTGGTATGACTTTTGGGGGAACCCCACACATTTTTTTTTAAATGTTTAACTTGGGGTCCCTCCTAACTTTCCTACCAGACCTAAAGGGTCTGGTATCATTTGGGAGAGGGACACCAAACCGTTTCTTTCTTTCTTTTGTGTACATTTTTTGGTTTCTGCTCGCTACCTCCAAGGTAGCGAGCGGAATAACCAAGCTGAATGGCGCTATTCACTCACTGCTGTTTAACCCATATTAGAATAGGGGTGAACGTCAGTCAGTGAACTTCCGGGTGTTCGGCTCAGCCGATCAAGATGTTGGATCAGCTGAGTCAAACAGGCTCTTCACTTCTGATCAAGCCAACTGTTCGGCTGAACCTAAGTGAAGTGAAGGCAGCTGATGTACAACTGTTTTCAGCCATATAGAGCTGAAGTGGCATTCAGGTCCCTTCATTTCGGTTCGATTGTGCACTTGGCTGCCTTTGGCAGCTTACTGAATAACCCCCTCAGTTTGAGTGCTGCTGTACAGGAGACTTTATTTAAAAAAATAAAATAAATACAACTTGATATGGCATGCTTAGATTTGATTTATTTGTAGTAGGCACCCTGCTCCCAAGCCTAACTTTGCCAGTATGAACAATTTTTTCAATAAGACTGATGTTTTATGGTAATAAACATTTCTGCCTTTATAGTCATCCGGCTAGGTCATACACCAAATGTATAGCAGCTTTTCTAGCAAAGAAAAAAATTCCATTGTGTTGACTATTAGCATAGGAGCTGTGCAGTCATTTTGCACACACAATGGATTATGGATCTCCATCCTGTATGCAGCCTATTCTATGTCTTGCCTGTAACAGAAGCCCCTTTCTTCACAGGCTTTACGTGGTGATGGAATATTGAGTGTCTCTGTGTAAGGCCGATGCTGTGAAATGCAAAATATGCTAGAATTTTTCGAGCTGTGATGGAGCATTGTGAAAACGAGTCTCTGTGAAGTGTCAGGAAGGCAAGAACATAATAAAATCTGTCTTGTGAGGTGACAGCAGTCACCCTTTTGACTTCCCTCCAAACTGTTGCTTGGTTGGAAATATCAAGCTATTACTAATGGCTATTAATGTGTACATGCTTCATGTAATTTTATAGTATATTTTTTAATATCTGTAGCTTTAATGAATCTCAATTTAGCAAAGAAACCATTTTAATTTCCTTACTATAATATAATTATAGACCAAATTAACCCCACACTCGTCCTAATTACCTTTAGTTTCATCTGACTGGTCACATAGTTGCCATGCCATTTTATTTTCAAGCACAAAAAATTAAGTTGTTAAAGTCTCCTCAAGCAAATAGTTTCTTGTTCATTTGGTATAACGACCGTACCATTCTGAATATGTTTGTGTTGAACATGTCTTTAGTTTCAGCTATAAAGGCTTGTGTAATCTACAAATCAGTGAAGCGTAGACACGGACTTAGACATTATAACATTACAGGAGGACCTGGATAAAATAGGGGAGTGGGCATTAATGTGGCAGATGAGGTTTAATGTCGATAAATGCAAAGTAATGCACTTTGGAATTAAAAATAAACAAATGGGTTATACAATTATGGGTATGCCGCTGGGGAAGTCAGAAATGGAGAAGGATTTGGGGGTCATTGTAGACCACAAACTGAAAGGTAGTTTGCAGTGCCAGGCTGCTGTAAACAAAGCTAGCAGGGTCTTGTCCTGTATTAAAAAGGGGATGTATTGCAGGGACAAGTCTATAATTTTGCCACTTTATAGATCATTGGTTCGACCTCATCTGGAGTACGCGGTCCAGTTCTGGTCACCAGTACTAAGAAAAGATGTCCTTGAGTTGGAAAAAGTCCAGCGGAGGGCAACCAAACTAATTAGGGGTATGGAGGACCAGAGCTACGAGACAAGGCTACTAAATTTAAACATGTTCACATTGGAGGTGAGGAGATTAAGGGGGGATATGATCTCCATGTACAAAATGTTCAATGGTGGCAGCAACATTAGCGATAAACTGTTTAAAATTAACTCCATTACAAAAACTAGAGGCCACCACCTAAAATTGGTGGAAAAAAAATTCCAGCACAAGGGGCGAAGGGGGTTCTTCACAGTAAGATCAGTTAGGGTCTGGAACTCACTGCCACAGACAGTGATTTCAGCAAAGAATGTGGAATTGTTCAAGAAACTTTTGGACGATTTCTTAAGGGACCGTAATATACAGGGGTACAGGTACTCCTAGAATGAGATCCTAATAGGTTGGACTTGATGGACTAATGTCTTTATTCAACCTCAAATACTATGTAACTATGTAACTATGTATAGGAAGAATATCTCCTATAAGCTTTTTGTTTTCTCTATGTGATAAGTTTCCCTGTGTAGGTTTAATGAATTCTAACTTGTTCTGTAAAAGGAACTGGGATCACATTTTAGGTAAGTATTTTAAAGAACATTTAAAATGAATCACTAAAATCACATAATCACATAAAGCATAGTTTAAGCTCCAGAAATAGATATGCAGTCAGATAGATATGGTGCTAACAACTTTAATTTTCATTGTCTTACTTCTACTTTCCTGTGACAGCAATTGTGCAGGGTGTCTAAATATGACTGTGCAATCCAAAAGGTTCCAGTTAGTCCCATTGCTCTAAGTTATTGGCATCAATAGCCAAACTCCCCTTCTTGCAATACAAATTTGTAAGGACCCTTTTGGCGAAGGGTGTGACGGTTACTATACTGCCAGTACAGTGAAGAGGAGGACAGGAAGCAGCATTTTTACTGGGAGAAAACAAAGCATTTAAAAACATTGTTAAGCAAAAATCAGTCACAAATCATCAACATGCATGTGTTGAGGGTTATAAAGAGATAAAGGATGTAAGACTTCAAATGTAGGAAGAGGTTGGATAAATCATTGGTCTAATGTACACAAACAATTTTAATAATGTCTATTTCATTTATTTGACAGTGCTGAAGTCCAAAACTATTAGTTTAGCTTTGTACAGTTGCTAGCAAGTTGAATCATGTGCTGACTTTTTCTGTTTCACAATAACTCCAGTTGTAAGAAATACCTGCCAGTGCTATATATTTATAAAATTAGGTAATCCAAATATGAGAAGGTGACCAGTTTAGGAGAAAGGCAGCAACACACCATGCTGCAAGAGAATACTACAGCCTTTTAATTCAACAACGTCTGCCGCTATTGTTTCCCGCCTGACGACCACAGTGTGCTTCTCCGACGCAACCTCCCTGTCTGTTTGTATGTGGCAGTCCATGCCCGATAAGATCAACTTCAGTCTGAATCTGAAACAGTTGCTTCCTTCTCATTATACCTCCGTACCTCTGATCAATTAATCGCGAAGATATATACATATACACGATATATATATATATTTTCTATTTTTTTTACCCTGAAGAAGCCCCGTTTGGGCGAAACATGTTGGGATATACAGGAGCATCCATACAATTTTGGAAAAAAGCAACTACACATTTAAGAACTGTACAGTACTGTCACCAGATGGTGAATGCACCCGCATATGGTTTTTATTTACTATTAACTTTTTTTCTCTTTATGTTAAAATAATGTTTAAAATGGTATTCCAAATAAATGTTTTTCTAAGATTTTACCTTTGAGGTCTGGAATTGTTTCTTAAAAGCCCCCTTTTTCTCCTTCCCCTTGGGTATTTGCACACCCCACTGTGGAAACATCTTTTTTCTTCTTCAGTTCAGAGATGAATAGAGGATCTACAGCCGAGTGATATACAAATAAGCTACATTCTTGTTAATAGAGTACTCAAATGCATTTTTAGGCCAGATTCACACCTATTGTGTATCACAAAAAAAAAGGTATATGTACCTTTTTTCTGCGATTGCCACCCGGATGCACCCCACTGAAATCAATGGGGCCATGCGGCAATTGCTGTCTGCAATTGTGCACGGCCCGGATTGCTCAGGTCGGCACCAGCCCTTAGGATTTAACTCCTGAGTTTAGTTTTACTTTAAGTCCATAGCAACATGAAAAAACATGAACTATGAAATGCAGCTTCAGTAAATAGCATACCTTAAGGTACTTATTAAAATAATTGCTTAGCTCCCCTGAAATATTTTAGAAAGTATCATGTTATGTGTTCAGTTTAATTCTGGGCTTTAAAACATTCCCTTTTATTAAATTATATTCTATGCATAGAGCTAATTTTATATATTGGGATGAAGACCGAGAACAAGCATGAGGTCATTATTGCTGATCTGTTTTGTATTCTAGAATCATACATGTTCTATCCTGATCCTTTGTCTCAAGATATTTTCCTATTCACTTTGTACAAGTCCTGTGTCAAAGAGTACTAGCTGTGCTCACATTCTGTGTGACTCTGTATCTGTGTACTGCTGGTGTATGTGACTGCCCTTTGCCTGAAGAGCTTAGAGTGTGGCAAACAATTTCAGTATCTACCTGCTGGTGGTCAGCATCCAACAAACAGCATCATACTAGCATATGTACTGTAACCTCCCAGGTGTACAATCAGCACAGACAAATGTGAGACCTTAAACACAGCATTAGGCTAAATAGATAGCAAAGGGGTTGTAGATAAGATTGCAAGGGTCTAGACTTTGGCAAGGCAGGACAGAAAGACTG
>NW_017306515.1:1275311-1306488 GCF_000935625.1 Nanorana parkeri
AGCTCTTCTCATATGCAGACATAGATGAAATAAAAGAAAAACTGACATTTTAAATATTCAGCATGAACAGTTCTATAAAATCAATAATGAGTCTTTCATATATGATAATATGCTGTATGAGTTAGTGCATCTCGAAGCCATGTGTTGGCCAGCAGATAGTAGCACTTTTATTGCAAGCGCAACACCTTAGATTTCATCTGTTGCTTAGTGGGTAAGAGTTGGACTGTAAGGTGAAAAATGCACTGTATACACATTAAAGAGGATATATAACTTTTTCTATTCAGGGTGCCAAGACTCCACAGCACCTCCTTTCCTGCCACCAACTCAGGTCATTACCTCCCTTCCCAACAACTTACCACACCCCAACCACAGTGCTTGTCTGCCTCCCTCTAGTCACAGCATGTCCTTGCGACTCCTGACCCTACCCCCACCTGATCATAGTCCATCCCTCCACAGCCATCTCATGCATAGTATTTGCTTCTCTGCATCCAACATTTAACTTCCATTGATAGTACATCATTAATTCCATCCACCATTTACCTTCTACTCACAGACCATTACCCCCTGCATCTACTATTTACCCTCCTCTCACAGTATATCCCTCCCTGCAACCAGCACCTACCCTCCAGTCATTGTACATCTCTCCCTGAATCCATCCTAAACCCACCACACACTGTACATTCCTTCCTGCATTCACCATTTACACACTGCTCACAGCATATTCCTCCTTGTATTCACCATTTGCCCTCCACTTACAGTACATTCTCCCTGCATCCACTATTTACCCACCACTCACAGTGTATCCATCCCTGTATCCACCATTTACCTTCCACTCACAGTACATCCCTTCCTGCATCCACCATTTACCCTCCAATGACAGTACATTACTTTCTGCATCTACCATTTACCCTCTATTCGCAGCATATCCCTCCCTGCATGCACCGTTTACCCTCTTCTCACAGTATATTCCTACCTGCATTCACTATTTACCCTCTGCTCACAGTACATTCTTCACTGCATCCACCATTTACCCTTTGCTTATAGTACATTCTTCCCTACATCACCATTTGCCTTCCGCTCACAGTACATGTACATATGTTTGTATATACTCTGGAACAGGTTTGGATGTATAGTGGTATATGAAATGTATTATTTTTTGTCTGCAGGGTGTTACTAGGGTTTAGATTCAGTCCCTTGTAAGTAATATTATTTTGCAGAGTGGCAGTGGGGAATTGTATACTAGCTGCATAAAAATGTCAGCTCTGTACACTGTGTGAGCTGCAGGGTTCCAACATCTGAAGTATAAAAACATGCACTGCACACATTGAGTCTTGTGATCTAGCACCTTTGCAAGCTAACACCTGAGCTGTTGAATATTTTTTGGCTTCCTAGGACAGCTATATTCTGAGGAGTGAGACACATGTCTGACTTATATAAGGTATGGGTAACAATTGAGAAACTTACTAACAATTAATTAGCTAACAGAAATGTTCAGAACACTAGCATCGGTTATGAATGCCTTGTGCATTGTCACTGCAGAGGAAGATTTTTAGGAAAGCTTGAACGAGCCCATGGGCTAAGGCAAGGTGACAGAAAGGTGGTAAAGGGAAGTGCAAAACAGAGTAAGGCAGAGGGATACCACAAAAAGGGAAGTTTTTTCTGCCAGAGAATAGCTGCTAATAGAAAAAAAGAAAGCATAAATGAGAGAATAAATTGAGAGGAACAGGGTTTAAGACAAGGGGAACTAAGGCCCCTATTTAGGGTGGAGAGTGAATACTGCCATGCCCTCTCTGATGGACACCACAATGCTTACTCCATACAACACTCTGCATTTTAGAAGTAATTCTGTGTCAGAATGTGGAGCCTGCTGTGTCCCATATAGTTTTTCATGCTGAACGCTGCAGGCAGAACTCAGTGAGCCCCTGAGGAAGTCCGGGAAATGTGTAGGATGAGTCCATATGAAGTGACATCATCATTCTGGAAGTGAGGTTTTTTTTCTCTTATAAGCTTTAATAAATATAACAATATTCCACTAATGGCAATCTGTGTTTATCTGATATTTATCTAAAAGCGTAGATGCGCATAAGAGACATTTACCCTCTGTAGTTTAACTGATGCTTTTTGACCCTCTTGTATTAGAAGTCAATGTATAATAGTGAGCTGCTTTGCAAAATGTGGTGGAGTACAGCATCTGGCATTGTTTTTGGAGTAAAAAGCCTGTCATTGTAGACAATCTGTCACAGTGCAAAATCACAGAAATTAACAGTAGAAGAGCCTGGCAAAGAGCCTGGCGCCCATGCAAAGGGTTTCTGAACAGGTGTGAGATTGGTTGTCAGATAGATATTACCCACAATATGGTTTATTTCCCAGTTTGCCAGGCCTCCGTCCAGTGGAGATATGATGGAAAGGCAGCATTTGGAAGTGGACACCTGGTGGGTCAGTGTCCAGGCCAGTGCTAGGTAAACCAGTGCTGCAAAGGCAGCATACCTAGGACACACATCAGGATTGCATATACAGGTCTGTCTGTGCTAGAACAGAATATAGATCTAAAGCTAAAGGGCTGGAGCAGCCAAGGCTGGGAGGACTATCCAGGAGGCTAAATGCTTTTTTTGTTTGTGTAGCACCCCCCTTCCTCAGTCAGCGCTCACCCAGCACAGGATAACACTACCGGTGGCTCTGAAGGGGTGATCTACAGTAAAATAAAATAACGGGTCTCCCTGTCTTTCCTCTATAAAAAACCTCTATTATGGATGCATAGCTCACCAGTACGCCTTGAGTTACTATGGTTGTTTGCTATGGGTTACGGTAGCTCCAATTCTTCTTGTCAAGGGATAATGTTACTCACCTTGCCAATCAGCACTTAACGCCCTTTCTGGTGATCAATTGAAGTGAAGTCCAGACTGTAGTTATGATGCTCGAAACTTTTATTGAAGAATTTCAGGAAGAGAGGAGAGAGAGGAGAGTTAGGATCATCCAGGTAGATGTAGACTCCATGCAAAGTGTGGTTACTGTTTCCATGCACAGCAGGTCGAACACACATTATACTTGATGTAGAAGTTACTCATCATTGTCTCTAGTAGTAGTAGCCACTGGACCTGCTGCCACCAGGCTCCTGGGTCGTTTCATGGCTAGTCCCCAGGCTTTTAGGCCTAACCATCTCTGGCAATCCATGGCAGCCTCCCCGCATGCTGGGCCCGGGGGAGGAAGAGAGAACTCACATGGCCCAACCCTAGTATTTATCTCCTCCCCAGCATGCACCACTGGCTATCGTTCAACAGTGATTGGCTGCAGAGGGATATCCACTCAGGAATCGCGTTGGTTGCTCTGTTCTGTGACTAGGCCATACCCTGCAGTACCTCTAGCAGCAGACAGATGGCAAGCAATGATAGATTGTTTTCAGGGAAAACCACATGAACTAAGACTACAAATTAGTATCAAACCACATACAATCTGATAATCACTAAATTTAATAGCACCCTTTCCACTAGGGTGCTACATTTGCGATGCAGATACTGACCCCTGCAAGGAAAAATTTATGTTTATGTGATACATTGGTAAGAAGTCCTCAGACATAGTCTGCTGTGTTGTCTACCTCTTTGTTAACTCTTCGCAGCAAAATCTTGCAGAGGGTTGTCTTACAATGGACATCATAGGCCAGTGCATCAGCCAACGGGCAGTCTAACTGTTTCTATGGTAAGATGTACCTGCAAAAACAATTGTGGCAAATTTCTGGTAGCACAAGCCAGCAGTAGCAACATACTTGCGAAGCGTCTCTCTCTAACGGATACTCTCTACAGCGCTATGTGAACTAGAGATAGGGAGAACAGTGCCTCTTAGTACTAAGCTCAATGAACATTCACTTTGTAAAGTAAACAGTATCGACTCTTTTAGTAATTAACCTCTATACATCAAGTCCATTGATAAATAAGGTATTTCAAAAGTGACAGATCCTCCTAAAGGGCATACTTTTTAAAAATATAATTTAAATAATAGAGATAAAACATCTCTAATTGATGTTCCTGGCCGTCAGTTCCAAGCATGATTTACAAATTCACGAAAATGTGAAATAACAGAATGTGATGCTTTAATACATGATTTGCATGGGGAACTGACAGTATATATGTTGAAAATTAAGCCAATCATTTCTCCATTATAGATGAGCCATCTCTGAATAATAAACTTATTGAAACTATGAATAATGTATTGCAGATTGCAGGCGGAAAATGAAACATGCATGGAAAACTTGGAGTTAGTTGTTGAACAATCAGCTATCAAATTATTACACATTTTTTTCAGATTAAAGATGAAGTGAAATAATTGGCTGATACTAATATGTAGGAGAAAGCGGCAGCAGAAGAAGATGGAGGAATCAATTTAGCACAATGCACTGTGGGTGGCTAAACTCTCATCTGTATTATTGCAAACCTGAGATGGGGTTCCCTGTATTGTACTTTCATTGGAAATGGTGCTTATTGTTTTAGTTTGCTTGAAGTGTTCTAGTTTCCCTAAATTAATAACTATGACCTTCCAATTACCATTCCCTTTTTAAGTCATGCCTTTGTCTTTGAGTTGAAACCCCTGTAAAAGAGGGAAAGCAAAGCAGTCCTCCACATTGTTAAGCAATACAGATAGATCCTCCAAGACTGCTGACTAGTTTTCTACCCTGCAATAGGGTTATACTAGATTATATTATATATGAAACATTTTGTTTGCTTGCCTGAACTTTTAGCCGGGAAGACATTCTATACTGTAGTGCACTACAGCAGATAGGCTTGTGCTAAACCTGCGGTAATCACTTCTACATAACTTTTTTGATAATCTTAACAGGCTGGTAGGTCCATCTTTGAAGGAGAAATGCAAGATCCTCAGTGCAGGCACCTGTTTGATAATAAACACCACTCTAATGACAAGGAAAGGCTCCTCTATTAGAAGTGTTGGGCTGTATATAATGTACATACTCCATGGGAAATCAGACTTTGTAATTAATGCCTATGTGCCTTGACTCTGGTTCTAAACTGATACACTTAGAAGCTCCTTAGCATCATCTTTTGTCCACACTGTCCAATGAGAGTGGCTTTTTTGGCTACCAAACAGGGGAATGGTAGTTGGTGGAACTTAGTCCTGAAGACAGGGGAGTAAGGCCTCTAATAACATAAATGAGACGCTCTAAAGAAATTAAGTCTAAACAGACATTTCATATAAAAGGTTTAAAATAGATGATGGGTCAACTTTAAACACATGGAACCTTTTCCACTGTCTGAAGGATGACCTGAAGAAAGAACAGATTTTTCTTTAGAAATGTATCAATATGACTAATCAAATTGAGTATCATATGTGTCTTCTTCATACAAGCCTCAGTTAAGTATACTGATATTGTTTATATATATTTCTATTCTTCCATAAATTAAAAATGATGATCAATGTTTTTTGTGCTTAATTTGTACTAGTACTAAATGTTACAAAGCAAAATCTTAATTAGTAATGCTTGGCTATCACTGTGCATACACACTGAACATTGAAGAAGCAAGATTCATGGACTGTTGTTACGTAATTGTAAAACAATTTGGCTTTTGTCAGAAAACTTTATAGTGCAATTTGCTTAATGGTGTGAAAACTTGTTAATTTAATTAGATGGTTCAATAAAACTGAATTCTAAATAAGTTTTTTTTTTGTTTCCTGTACTTGGGATGCAAAAAACTACTTAAATGCAAATTAAACAATTTTATTTTGTGTGGTGGATTTTTAAGTATATAATAGTGAGTTTTAAAAGGTTATTTGCTGTATATGCTGTTCAGATCTGCACTAAGACACCTTTTTCCTTTGAATCAGCCAATCTGGTATATATTTACTCAACTTAAACTGAAGCAAGAGCACATTCAGAAGTGAGGTCAATTCATCATCTTGATTTATCATCCAACTTTTTTTAAGCTTTAGGTGACAGATTGCTTCCCTCATACTCTCTTGTAACATTGTCCATACAAATTTGAACAGCAAGCAAAAGAAAAGTTAATTGTGGTTGCATGATGCTCAAACAAAGCCTCTAGTTGTTAAAGTGTATGTCCAGTTAAAACTTTTTTCTTTGTTTTGGATACTGCTGGGAAGGCAACAGCGACACAAACAGAAATACAATGCTTTTCTTTAGTAGAGTAGGGGAAGGCTAGAACCTCCACCAGATTTTTATTTCCATCTGTATCCCAGTTGCAGATTTTACCTCATTTCATGTTTGGTAATATCATTGTCAGCAGGAAGTGAAGGTAATTCCTTCTAATGGAGATTTAACAGGAGATTCTCTAACAGGAGTTCTAATCCTTCCCATAGCTACAAAGAAACTAGAAAAATGTTTCGTCCTGATATACACTTTAAATAGGTGAACTGGTATTTTAAATACATCCTTTGAAATACACGTTTTTGGAGAGTAATGAGTTCCTCTGTTGTAGGCCCGTAAGGTTCTTTGTAGCTACCCTATAATATTGTTGCACTTCCTTTAGCATAATTAATGAAACACTTATGTGTCGAATACCTCATGAAGTGACACAGCAAGCACCATCAGAACAACAGCCTGAGCAAGAAGCCCATTAGTACCTTAGGACAAGGAACACAACATCACTGTAATTTAAATTAGTTTCAGTGATTTATCCTCTAAAAAGAAAGAAGCTGAACCACTTGCAAACTCAGTCATAAAATCTATGAAGGGCATCCTGACTATCCGTTTGTCATATATGGTTCATACAGCACCATAGCCTGTACCAGCATCATGCAAAGGAATACAAAAGCTACTTGTTTATGAGAAACAAATGTAAATTAAAAAAGCAGATGAAGAGATGACATTTCTTAACCAGAATGGAAACCATACAGAACTCATTTGTGAAAACACATGAATGGAAACAGCTTACCTAAAGATGGAAGGGAAAGAAGATCTGCAACCTGACAATGGAGACCACAGACAAGCAATTGAGTACATTTATACATTGCAAATATTAAATGTCCACATACAGGAGCTTCCATCTCACGTCTCTGCAGGTGTGTAAATAAATGGAAAAAGGATTGCAATTAAAAGAGTCATGCAGTACCTAACACATACTACACTATGAACCTGCGGTTATCTGCAAATGGTGACCAAAAACAACAACATTTTCATATATCATATCGTTATTAGTATTTATGTCACTAGGTGGTAGTATTACTGCAATGCTTGTTTAATGCATTTTTGCCTGGAGTGGAAGTACAAAGATGTGATGTAATTTCCTGTCTGTGCTTTCCTGTTATTTTCCAATAGAAATATAAAAAGGCTCAGCCATGTGTCCAGCACCATCTTGACTGGTAAGCTACATATCCGCAGCAGGTTTCCAACAAACAATACAAGTGAGGACTCAAATTCAAGATAATTGAAGTCATGTATGCAAATAGCAGGTGGTAAGGTTCACAAGTCACATGAAAGCATAAGACAAACTCAGAATAACACCCCTATGAATACTCAGAATAACACCCCTATGAATACAGCAGTCTATCACAGTCCAGAAACATTTGACAAGAAAGACCATTTTAAGGAGATAGAGCCAATGAGCTAAGTCACATGCATGATGAACATCAAATATGTCCAACAGGTATCAGAAGAACATTAACACATGCATATACCATGATACAATGCATAAAGGTCCACCCAAGAATAGAATGGGTGAACCTAAAACAGATATTTCAGTTTTTGGTAGATGCCAGAAAGTTAACCATCTGACATTTTCGTTGGGGGATACCAATAGTGAGAGTAGTTTGCTTGGGTTCCTAGCTTTGCACACCTGCTGTGGCCATAATAAAGGGCTATCAAAGCTCTTTTTAATGTTATTCATTATAAATCATTTAAAAATGTAATAAGAAGATGGAACACACAGAGGTGGATGGGGACGCCCAAAATTCCAAATGAACAGGAACAAAGTCAGAAATTAAGGCAGGAGATCTTGCTGCTGAATCATCCAAAATATACTGTATATAAATCAAGTAGCTGACACCTATACCTTTGTACTCATATAGAATTGTATGTTTGTGTCCATACAGTACAAAAACCTAATTGACATGGGCAGTCTCTGAATCATCCACAATTGATGGGCAAACTGAATAGAAGTGGTTTAATCATCTGCAGGTGTAATTATTCGTTAATGATCACGCAAAGTTCCAAAAAAATGCACATTTAATTTCAGCCTTTGGTGAGTAAATAACCACTGTGTATGTTACCCTGTAAAGTTTGATTGTTTCCTATTTAGATGCTACTCCAGATCACCACAAGCTTAGCAGAAAAATGACACTTTTAGCTATAGTTATACTAGAAATGCTTGTAGAAAAATTGCACTAGATTTGATAGGTAATGGCTTTCTTTTATTTTCACAGAACATTAAATGCAGCATTAATTCACTAGAGGGTGCTGTGAAGATAGAATAGGAAAAATAAAGTACACGTTCTTTCGAAACATTGACATCGACATTTTTTTTAAGAACGATGCCTCATTACCTTATAGAAACAGCAGAGTGAGAGGGAGAGAAAGAACGAGGGCAAGACAAAAAGAGTTTGAGATAGAGAAATTGTAGGAAACGTGAGTATCTGTAATCCAATCATTACAAAGTATCTATATACAGTATTTTTCTTAATTATGTTGCATGCACATATTCCTTTGCAGTACAGTGTACAGTGACTATTTAACCCATGTCCTAGCACCAGAGGAACCCATAGTATAAAATTTCCACTGGAGCCATACCTATAAACATTCTATAATCAATTTAGGCTGAGACCAATTGACTTACCAGTAATTAGACTCTTGGAAATAAAATTGCCAGAGGAAATCAGCTAATACTTAAAAACATACACGCTCCATTAAATAGCATTGCCAGAAAGAATCTTAGCCAGGACCACAGTGCTGCAAGACAAGAGTGGTAACTCGAAAATAACTGTGGATTCCACTTAAATTTCTATAAGCTTCAAAGGACTCTTACATATCTATCTATATGGGAAGTACTGGAATGGGGGGGAATGTGTCCTTCAGGCGAGTCCTATAACGATATATTGGGCTGGTTGCCCTGTGTGGATATACTTCATCATTCAGATGTTGACCAGAGGGTAACCCGCAGTCAGTGACACATGGTGAACATTACATGGATACCTGCTCCTTTTGCAGACCTGTGATTACAACATAAAGCAGAGCAAATCTGACAGCACTGACTTCCTTTGCAGGTGAGAGATGTTATATGATTAATGTCAAGAGCCACAAAATAAGCTGAAACTGGAAGATGTAAATCTGTCCCTACCATGGATGGGTACTTGGTTGTGTTTGCCCCACCAAGCCAAACGTTTCTAGTAAATTCACTCATATCTATTATGGTACACACCTATTAAGATTAGATCTCCAAAATCATATTGGAGCAAATGTGGAACTATTCAGCAAAGTAACCAACTGGATTCCCTTCTTCATTTGAAACATTAAAACCCAACTCCAGTCAGAACTTTAAGTAGGGAAAAGTAAGAGCCTCTGTCAGCTATTTATTGCGCTATTTCTTCAGTCATGACAGGGTAAATGTCCCCAACCTAGACATGTACAAACACAAAAAACACATTTTAGTAACATGGGGAAGGGTTAGAACCTTTGTCAATGTTTTTATTGCCTACCATGCCTTCCTATCTCGGAGACGACCACTTATCTATGGGCCTAACAGGAAGTTAGGGGAAATAAATAGCAATATAAACTCTGACAGAGGTTCTGCTATTCATCCCCTCTATTGAAAAATATAAATAAAATAGTTTGGGCTGGAGCTTGGCTTTAAATGTAATTGTTCATTGTGGGCCACATTCTCATATTTGCACAAAATCTAAGTTTTACATATTTTCTTTTAACAAGAGGTTTACGTTGTTTCTTATGTATCCATATTGCAAGTTTTCTACATTTTGGAGCCAGGGGGTTCTTGAACCCCTGCGTGATTGCAGAGCGCCTTTATAGGTACAAATGTAAAATGCCCATTGCCTTGAAAAAGTCAATTAACCTTGTAGCAGAGAACTAGGAATGTGCAAATGTGTGTGTTCCTACTAGTTCTCAAACCCACTGTCAGTCACAAAAATTAGTCATATAGTTATTATCAACACCGCTAAACTTAGTCTGGTTATTTAAGCTTCAAAAACCCTCGTCATGAAAGGATTATTATGAATTCAAAGGAAATGATTCACATATACGTATATTAACATTGTGGAGAATGTATTTGCATATATACTTCATTGCTTATATTGCATATGAAAAACTCTAGGGAACTGTGATATTGCACTTGTTTGGACCACTTTAATCAAGCTGGCAGATCTGAATGCATATCTATTTTATTCTGTATGTGTGAATATCTATCTATCTATCTATCTATCTATCTATCTATCTATCTATCTATCTATCTATCTATCTATCATTTCTTTTCTCTCTGTACAGTTACGCACATATACACCCATACAAACCTGCTGCCTGTTTATCCGTCTTCCTAGGTATTCTAGTCATATATGACTCTCCGTGCTGCTGTCTATTCCTCCGGGAATACTGCATGACCACTTCAGTTTTTGAACTGCTTTATGCATCTCAATCCATGGTTTCCCGAACTATACCCTTGGAGATGCATAACAAACTAGACTGTGAGCAATATCCATAATTCTAAGTCAATAACTAATTTTCAGTAGCTCATCTATGTTCAAGTAATGATGTCATCTGTATCTGATAGACCTTCAGCTAGGGACCACTGTTGAAAATTATATAAAAGAGAATATTTAGCGTCATACATTTGCTATAAACATTTTTCACATCTTAAATGTTCACAGCTTCTGCTCTATGCTGGGAGATACCTTTGTATGTTTTTCCTGTAAAGGTTCAGTTCATTTAGAATTAATATTCAGTTATAGATGGATGGTGGACTGACTACCCACTCCCACGTGACTGTATAAATGTTTGTAAATTTTCCCATCAGAGTTATGGGCTTTGCATCACCATTCCAAATAACCTTGCTTTAATGTATCTGTGGTAGGTGGCTGAAGCTGGCAACCGATCCTCAGCTACCAGAAATATTTGATCCCCTGTTAAAATACTATTGAAAGGTTTTTTGATATTCGTCCGATACATGCAAGAACAAATGCGTTGATCATGGAAGAATTCTTATCTGATGATAACTTCCTGTACACTCTGCTATACTCATAAATTATATTGTTGCCAGCTATCTTTGTGAGCTGCAAAACACCACTTACCTGTGTTATGAAGATGAGGAGAAGAGTAGGTGTTCTGAAGTCCTAACACTCTTCCTACCCTAGAGTGGCATTGCTGTTCCTCTATAGATAATTGAGCCTAGTCAGCCTAGGACAGGAAGTGTGTTACTGGCAGGATTATCATGTAAAAAATAAGGAAAAAATATCTAAAAAAAACATTTTTGTTCTTGGGTTTGGATATACTGCTTTGTCAGTTGACCACTGTCGAAAGACAAGTAATCAAGTGCAATCATTAGCAAAATGCAATAAAGTGGTAAAGCAATAAATACAATTTTTTGTTCTTGGGTTCAGATACACTTCAAAAAAACAATAGTTTCAAATGCCTTGTGCAATATGATAATGCTTTGTCAAGTGATCACTGTCAGAAGACAAGTGGGGGCTGTGGGCAGAGAGGTGACAATAGGACACTGAATCAGGAAGATGATTTGCTTAATCAGGAGGGTCACCTATCTGGATGTGCTGAGTGGAAAATGGGTGTAAATTACACGTGGGCCTGCACAGAATTATAAATACATGTATTTCAATTGTATATTTAGATGTTTTCCTGGTGTTTCACATTAATAATATTTAATCATGAAATAATTATATTTAATAATAAAATCATGATCCTATAATATTTGATAGTAAAAAAAGGCAAATAATATCCCTAAAAGTGCAACTTAAAAGGGGTGACTTTAAAAGCATTGACCTCTGGCCTGAGGAACATCCAAATATTTTAGCATTTAAGTCTGATATTTAATAGTGACTCATGTATAGAACATTTTCTTCAATTATGCAATAAAGAAAAGCATATGAAACTACACTCTGGCGCTTACTGCCTGTATCTTAAATATGCCAAGATTTTATAAATTATTCATAAAACTTTTTTCCCCCGCTGAGCAGAATGTTATATCAATCATGAGTAAACTGGTAGATAATGAGTAACAAACTCCTTCTCCAAACAATGGAATGCAATCTGAACTATTTTAAATATTGGTGGGATCGTAACCCTAAGCCGTGCGATGGTAGATCTGGAATACAATTGTCTCTAGGATGCTGTTTGTCACAGATGGAGCTGGTTTGTCGTGGCATTTCTAGTAAGGAAAAAAAAACACTGTGCCTCTCGAGTCGTATTCTGCAAAATGATTTGCAAATTCATTATGAGATATACATGTCTTAGTAATAACTGACAGATTAGATTAAACATGTCAGTCAAAGTCATTAAGGCGGTAAAGTGGCATTGTTGGAACTCATATTTAGCAATATCTTTATGCTTTTACGTTTTCCTCTACAAATGCAAATTTGTGGAATATTTTGTGCAAAAGAAACCAAGTAAATTACAGTATAATGTTTTATCATATTTATACTATTAATTATGGCTTTCAGCTGTCCTGGGGATATATTTTCTGCAATGCTTTTGGCTATACAGGAGTATGTTTAATGGCTGTCGCACTGATAAATGCAAAATAAAATAAAAAAAATATAAAAGTAAGGCCCATGTTCACATGGGTTGTAAAAGGAGGCACCAGACAAATAGATGGATACATGTGGTTGCAATGGCATAGATACTCGGGTAAGTATCAACTGCTTGTTAAGTCTAGGGGTAGAGGATTAAGGAGTAAAGCTTATGTTACTCCTTGATCCAGCAGGCCCTGGTGCTCTCCTCTTCTTCCTGACATTCCAAGCTTTGGGTGGTCCCTCGGCATGTTTACTAACAATGCAGGGCTATTACCCTGCATTTTACACGGATGGGGAAAGCTTGGGGACAGGATCGCCTTAGACAGGAGGTTTCCATGGGCCGGTCACACAGGTGAAAGGAGCCTACTTGGTTAAAAAAAAACAAAAAACAGATTTGACCAACATTAAGTATTTCTCATTGAAATACTGACAGAGAGACTATAATTACAAGCTCCATTGCACAGCATCATCACCTACATTAAACAACTGAAATAAAAAGAGATTGCATGTGTGAAATACATATGTGTGGACACAATATGGCAATTATGTGGATGTTCATTTAGTATGCTTTGTCCAATCAAACAAATAAATAGCTGTGATATCCACAAGGGAGATCAGTTATCCACTCTGTGGTGAAAGACAACAATATGGTCCCAAATATATACTGAAATAATATGCAGAGAGACATTCTTTCCACAATGCTTGCAACTTGTTCTCAAATAGTTTAAGGCCTATGCGTAAGTACCAGGTTGGTTCCAAGCCCACTTGCTCTAAAAACCACAAAGGTTAGAGTCACTTTTCCAAGTAACATATTCCATGCATCTATATGACAAAATTGGAAGGGGAGCAGACTACTGGGTGTTATTTAAAAGTCCATATTGAAGAATGATTATTCAAACTATTGAGGAATGATTAAAACATGTGATTATATAAATAAGTAAAAACTGATAAGCTCCTTGTGGTTCATTCATAAAAGCAGGATCTTGTTGGATTGTAGTCTGCACATATTCATGAATCTCTTCAGCGGAATATACTGCTCTCCAGAGGACAGCTCAAGAGTGTATCATTGTTTCAATTGAGTATCTTCATTCAAACTAAACCAAACACAAAGGTGAATGCCTTATTCCTGACTTAATCCAATATCTTGTTAGTGTTTTATTCAAGCGTCGGATGTCATTATTAGTTTTAAACTGAACATATACAAACAAAAATGCAAAGCAAATTAAGCTCTAGTAATGCTTATTAGAAATCAAACCAGCTTTTATGGTAATTTATTTTTAGGCTTTACACATGTCTAGAAATGTCATTCTAGGAAATGTACTATGCAGAGAGTCTTCAGATTCCTTTGTAAAGACCCTGCAGTAGCCTTCCTTTCCTCCAATTTTTGGAGCTGTATTTCATCATAATTTTTATTAGTGGTCAGATTAAAAGACCAAACCTGAATCCATCAGCAGCTGGGCTTCTGTTTCTGCTACAGAACACTCCGTAAGAGCATTGTTTTAGCACAATGTAACCGCAATCCTTCCACATTGTGGTTACATGAGAAATGCTGTTGACATCACTTCTAATATCGTTAGAATTTTCAGTATACTACAGCAGCCATGTTGGAGCAAGGTAGACCTGATCAACTTTATTTATTCCTCATCCTGCAAGAAAAGATTACTGCAGCTGTTTGGTGACAAAGGCAAATACTGTAGATGACTATTACATCTAGAGATACGTGATTAGCATGATTTAGGACAGGCATTGGATCAGGTCAGCTCAATCTGAACCTTGGTTTGGGGGGACAGGCCCACTTTCTAAAGCAGAGTGGCAGTGGAGCTTCATGGCTTTCTGCCTCCAGGCGACCTCTAGTTACTCGGTTATTCATGAGGGATCCTGCTTTTCACCTTGAATCCCTGTCTCCTATGGTATTATTGGCTAAATAAGAAATAGTATACTTTCTGTTGCATGCAATCTTAATAAGGGATTACAGTACATCCTTATTAGAGAATGTTGTCACACAGGGAACTCTTAACATTTTAACCACAGAAAAACTGCACACTTTTTAGGGTTTCTAGGCAAACAAAGAATTGCCCTTGCAGTGGGGTTCCCCCTACACAGCATTGGTTCACTGCTTGTTTATGTGTAGGGGATTGTGCAAAGTGGTTTACCTTACCTGATCTCTGCTGTTCCCCCGTCAGTAAGTGCTCACCTCTCTCCCCTCCACTGCAGCTTGTGGACCCTGCACTAGACAGGATGCATTAAACTTCTTTACACTGGTACCCTAGACATAGATGAGCAGTGCACCCTTGCAGTGTGGGGCTAACCCCACTGCAAGAGGACATCTGTGTTCACCAGAGGTTTTATCATTTATTTTTATGGTGCGCATATGCTCCTGTCAGAATTCATGTGGAAACATTTAAATAATTTTTTTCCTGTATGTCCCCATTCTCATGTCACATCTTTATACTCTACATATTACCCAGTAAATATAAGTCTTGCTCCCAGGATACAACAGGCATGTTTTGTGCAAATATCTCTTAGGCACTCTGGATTTGAGATCTCTGCAGTTTCTAGATGTGCACACCAGCTTGGACATGACATTGAGGTCCTACTCTCTCTGCTGCATTTTTCTTTTGCTTTATATTTTGAGAATATGGAGGAGCAGCAAAAGCATCATGAGAATTATGAAAACACACAAAACTGTGGTTGGGAGATTTCACTTGTGAAATGTCCAAGAGATATAAGAATGGGGGATATTACATTTGGGTGACTGAAATTTCAAAATGAGAATTGTTTAAGCATAACTCTGCTTTCCATGTAGACCAACCACTGGACTCCACAAATCTCCGCCAAGAGATAATGGCATTATAGTACCGATACAGATCTGACTCATCTTTCTGTGCCTTATACCCTAACACATTCAGTTATATTATCAAATTTTCCAATCACTCTTCATAGTTATTAAAGGTGAACAGAAATTTGCCTTTCACATGATTGGCTAATTGATGTGAATGTTCACACAAATTAGTGAGTGCAGATTCTCAACACCTTTAGCAAATCAGACTCAATCTGTAAATATTGTGCTTTGATGTGGCCTTTCTCTCCATGCCCATAAGTGTCCTATGGTAAATAAAGCCCTACAGGCATTAAAACATGTTGCTAAAGGAAATACTCAACATTTTACATTGAAAGGAAAATCATTTTTTTTCTTACTACAGGCCACTCATGATAGAAACTGTTTAAGTAGACTGATATGAGAACAAGCTACACAAGGCTATTATACTGCTAGGGAATACACACTTTTCTTACATGGCTCTCACGTACTTTTATGTTCCATTTGAAATTGGCTCAAAGTGCACTTTGACTTTTCAAAATCAGCTAGTAAGGTCTGACATATGGAACTTTGATTCAAAAAAAGCAATTTTTGCTGAATTGTGAAATAAAGTTTGAAGATAAAATGACTTTTGTGTTAAAAATAGATTTGTATGGATTAATATAAAAGGCATCTAACTCTAAATACTAAACGTTTTCATGATATACGGTGTACAGGAAATAATTTTATGCTGTGCAGTACAGTGGACAGTAAAGATGCAACAGCTCCAAACATTTTTGAATTCAGCAAATAAAGTGTGGTTCAGTGCTAGACAAAAGACTCAATCAGGTGGACCTAAACTCAAAAAGTGAAGTGTTGTTTTTTTAATATACAGAATATACAGGTAATATACAGAAATGCCAAATGTGCCTAAGCAGTGCTGTGAAAAAATTTAACATTTGTCTTGAATTTCTCTTGGAAAATAGGAGTGCACTTTCTTTACCTAGGCACTTGTGTGCTTTGAGCCCCATAGCTGTATATCTGCATTATGGCATTGTGTAAGGCACTGTGCCTCTGTCTGCCAGTCTCACAAGATATGAAATTAGATTTGGTGTTTCCACTACTTTTCTTATTTCTTGGAAAAAAAAAATATGTACCTGAGGACCTGCAGTTTAAGGATTTCCCTGCCTTTGCTTCATTCATTCTGTAGGACTGTGTGTTTTTAATCTCTCTAAAGAGGGCTGTATTTTGATATTATGCTGCCCTAGACACATGGGGGGATTTATCAAAACTGGAGCAGACAAAATCTGGTGCAGCTGTGCATGGCAACCAATCAACTTCTCTCTTCATTTTGTTCAGTTAAGTTTTGAAAATGAAAGAGAGAAGCAGATTGGTTGTCATGCACAGCTGCTCCAGATTTAGGGGGGGGGGGGGGTAGTTAAATCTGCCAGTCGCCATCTGTAACTTAAATATTACATTTGGGTGACTGAAATTTCAAAATGAGAATTGTTTAAGCATAACTCTGCTTTCCATGTAGACCAACCACTGGACTCCACAAATCTCCGCCAAGAGATAATGGCATTATAGTACCGATACAGATCTGACTCATCTTTCTGTGCCTTATACCCTAACACATTCAGTTATATTATCAAATTTTCCAATCACTCTTCATAGTTATTAAAGGTGAACAGAAATTTGCCTTTCACATGATTGGCTAATTGATGTGAATGTTCACACAAATTAGTGAGTGCAGATTCTCAACACCTTTAGCAAATCAGACTCAATCTGTAAATATTGTGCTTTGATGTGGCCTTTCTCTCCATGCCCATAAGTGTCCTATGGTAAATAAAGCCCTACAGGCATTAAAACATGTTGCTAAAGGAAATACTCAACATTTTACATTGAAAGGAAAATCATTTTTTTTCTTACTACAGGCCACTCATGATAGAAACTGTTTAAGTAGACTGATATGAGAACAAGCTACACAAGGCTATTATACTGCTAGGGAATACACACTTTTCTTACATGGCTCTCACGTACTTTTATGTTCCATTTGAAATTGGCTCAAAGTGCACTTTGACTTTTCAAAATCAGCTAGTAAGGTCTGACATATGGAACTTTGATTCAAAAAAAGCAATTTTTGCTGAATTGTGAAATAAAGTTTGAAGATAAAATGACTTTTGTGTTAAAAATAGATTTGTATGGATTAATATAAAAGGCATCTAACTCTAAATACTAAACGTTTTCATGATATACGGTGTACAGGAAATAATTTTATGCTGTGCAGTACAGTGGACAGTAAAGATGCAACAGCTCCAAACATTTTTGAATTCAGCAAATAAAGTGTGGTTCAGTGCTAGACAAAAGACTCAATCAGGTGGACCTAAACTCAAAAAGTGAAGTGTTGTTTTTTTAATATACAGAATATACAGGTAATATACAGAAATGCCAAATGTGCCTAAGCAGTGCTGTGAAAAAATTTAACATTTGTCTTGAATTTCTCTTGGAAAATAGGAGTGCACTTTCTTTACCTAGGCACTTGTGTGCTTTGAGCCCCATAGCTGTATATCTGCATTATGGCATTGTGTAAGGCACTGTGCCTCTGTCTGCCAGTCTCACAAGATATGAAATTAGATTTGGTGTTTCCACTACTTTTCTTATTTCTTGGAAAAAAAAAATATGTACCTGAGGACCTGCAGTTTAAGGATTTCCCTGCCTTTGCTTCATTCATTCTGTAGGACTGTGTGTTTTTAATCTCTCTAAAGAGGGCTGTATTTTGATATTATGCTGCCCTAGACACATGGGGGGATTTATCAAAACTGGAGCAGACAAAATCTGGTGCAGCTGTGCATGGCAACCAATCAACTTCTCTCTTCATTTTGTTCAGTTAAGTTTTGAAAATGAAAGAGAGAAGCAGATTGGTTGTCATGCACAGCTGCTCCAGATTTTGTCTGCTCCGGTTTTGATAAATTCCCTTCACTGTTTTTAATAAGCCTCCACCCTCTTGTGATGTAATTATTTTAATTATTTTAGCAAAACCTACTACTGGAATGTGCTGTTGGAGGCAGCATGGAGTCTAATTAAAGTGCAACTGAACTTAAAAGGTGAATATTTGCTATGTGATTGGAGAATGATAAGCTGCAGAAAGAGCACGTGCAATACTGGCCATTTGCCCTCTACCTGTCTTTTCTTGGGCACAGCTTGCAGAGTTCAGTTCCTCTAAATTATACAGGGTTTCTTTTTAGTTATACAGGCCATCAAACAAAGAAAGAAAATATAGTAGTAGTAGTAGTATTAGTAAGTAGTAAGTACAAAAGCTTCTGGAAACTCTCAACACCTACTGTTCTGTGTCTGACACAGTTTGTACATTTTCAGGTTTGGTGCTGTCCTCTCTAAAGGCCTGTGTGAAAAGTTTTTGTTCACTTCAAGCAGTTAAATGCAGATCAGAAGGAGGTCAACTGCAGGTCATACGCACCGGTCAGTAAATTCTGAATGATCCCAGTGACATCTCAAACTGATATTAAACTGAGGCTATTGACACACGCCCAAAGCCCATCTACAGAGGCCCTTACCCTACTGCCCTGAGTACTGGCCCGCATATGCAATATACCAAACACAAACCTGCCTTGTATAAAAACTATGACCAAGAAAATATGGAACAAGTATAACAATAAAATATATAAAATGTATAAAGTATAAAAGTATAAAATAAAAATGTGAACAGCACATTACAAAATACTGTCAGAAAAAAACCTCTACAATAATAACCCAAAAGGAGTCATCACTAAAAATGTAAGTAAGTTCATTTAAAACCTTTGTCAAAAGAACTACAGTTTATTATCCTGAGTGTGTTATTTTAAATGTAATAGTTGTAAAAGACGAAGCCACAAAAAAAGAATTCTCTTTTCACTTTTATTTTTCAGTGTTATTTAATGTCAGCTATTAGGTGCTTAATGATTAAATCCAGCCGTACAAAGCTATTTTTTTCTACTTAGTTTTCAAATTTAAAAATACTGCTGATAAAACAAAACACTCAGCCAAGCTTAGAACATTCCTCTAATGTTTGTTAAGACAACAGAGTTTGCAAGTCTTGCACAACATTATGCACAATTAAGTTTAAATGCAGATAATATAAATATTGTTTGGACATTATAATGAGTCTAGCTGCAGACAGCCAAGCATAATAGATTTATTAAAGAAATATACAGCTAGCTTATTATTGAATGTGATACATGCACGTTTGGTTCACAGCAGAAATGTAAACAATTACAGCAATAATAATAAATGTACATATTTATATCCTTACCTTTAAAACCCAAAATATCTATCTGGTTCAATTTTAGGTCCTACAAAAATGTGATGATTTATCAATGTCACTGGCAGATTGCATTAATGCCATTGCATAATAGAATAAAGAAAGTTAATTTGCTTGTTCTGGCTTCAGGATGTAGGCAAAATAGATTTATGCTACAAAATATATTATTACAAAATGCAGATGTTGTTTTAACATCGGATACACTATAGCGCATCTTGACCAAAGTATATCTCAGATGGAGTCTGTCAGATAAGGCTAAAAATAATACCCTGATTTTATAGTGTAAATAAAACATTGTGGAAGGAAAGGGAGGGATTTTTTTTCAATACATAGAACTTGAATTAGCTGAATTTTAATTACCAAAATATTGCCTAACCCCTTCATCATTAAAGATCATTGAAGCTTACATTCCCAGACCAAATTTAGCAGCTTCAGTGTACCTCAATTAACTTGACTGTAACTCTCTTTCCCTGTTTTGCTTACAGTGGCAGCACCAGGTGGTGCTTAGGTTTGATATAGCACCTCAAAATATTATCCTAACACCCCTAAAGCCCCCCCCCATCAGCCACTAGCCACCCTATATGGGCTTGGGCTGGTCTATGATACCCAGCCTTGATACCCAGCCCACTTCCTGAAGAGCAGTGGTTTGCGCCTCCTGCAGTTTTGCAGAACCTATTTCCCTGACAGACCTGATATCCTTTCTTGCCAGCAGAGAACTGTCAATCACTAAGTCTGTGTCTGGGTAGCCAAAGCCCCTCATGCTGTGTGCAAATCCTTCATTTCAGCCTGGTGGGAAGTGACTGGAGGTAGGGGGCACAATGGCTGGTAAAGTTTCCAAGGTAAGTAAACACTACTCCTACTCACCACCAATAAAAGGGGAGCCACAAACTGTCCAGCAGCAAGGAGGCACTTCAGTACTGACCAGCAGCAAGGGGGGACTTGTCCACTGACGAAGAGTAAAGGAACCCTGCTCTACTTATTAGCAGTAATGGGCACTTCTCCACCAACCAGCAACAAGGAGGCACTTCTCCACTATCTTGCAGTAAAGGGGCACGCACCATGACTAGCAGTTAAGGGGCACAATCCACTGACCAGCAGGAAGGTGGCACACTCCGCCGACCAGCAATAAGGAGGTACATTCCACCAACCAGATGTTAGAGATTACACAACACGGGCCAGCAGTAAGGAGTAAGGGGGTATACAACACCCACAAGCAATACAATGGTACACAGCACCCACCTGCAATAGGGGGTCAGACACTGCTGACCATCAGTAAGGGCGCACACTGCCAAAACACCAGGGGTACACATCGCTAACCCCAATAAGAGTGGTCATTAAAATTAAAGTCTAGTCTGTTAAAGGTATAGTTATCTGGTCAACTGCCTGTATCACCAATCTTGCTCTCAACCACTACTAAGAATCTTCTGTATCAAACGCGCTGGTGAGTTAGATGCCTGTCTGGGAAGAAGCACAGAATGCCGAGGGGGACCAGGCATCCAGCACACCAGGAAGAATTGGATGCAGAAAATTCTTCTGGCAGTAAAGCAAATATTGGTGACAGATAAGTATTTACTGTTTTTTTGTACAGATTGTTTTTTTTTTTTTAGAAATAACAGGGCCACTTCAAAGACCTTACACTATGGCGGTAGTGGGATATTTTCTCTGTTGAGCCCTATGGTAACTGGGGTCTTTCACAATTCTAACAACACCCTTGCTGCAAATACCAGTGTGCAATGCTGGGACTATTTCCCCTGTTGTTCCCCATGGTCCCCAGGGTCTTTCACAATCCTAACATTATCCCTGCTGCCCACACCAGTGTGCAATGCTGGGGTGTGTTTGGGGTTGCCTTTTGCAAGGCACATGAAGGGAGGGGTGATGGGTGAATCTGCCAAGTCTACCTGCATGGCTGCATGCATTCCCTGGCTGTCAGGGCCATTAGATCTGAGGTCAGGGGTGTATGGTAGTAATTAATTAAAATCTTTAAAAAAAACAAGTAAAATTAATAGCAGTATAATTGTGGGTGTTATTATTGTACTGATTGTGTTAGTGAACATTTTTGCTTCTGTCAGTAATAGTATTGTTTATATTTAGTTGGACATATTTCTGGTTGTGTCCATACTGAACTTATTATGTTTCTGTTAATGTTTCTGGCTGTGTCAGTACACCGCTGATTGTTTCTATGTGGACACGTTTCTGCTTGTGATTTTGTTATAATATTGGAAGAATACAATTTGGTTCTGTACACTGTATGTTTATGATGGGGAGCACAAGGTAGCTGGCCTAGAAAGAACAAGTTTAAATCCAGGTCCTGGTAGCCAGTAGCACATAGACAGATCCAAAACCTAAGGAGGAGAGTGGAAACTGTGCTGCAGCTCCTCCATCCACCAGTTTTTGTCCAGACCTTGTTAATGCTGTACTGTAACCCCACCACCCACCACCACCACATTTGACCTCAGCTAGGCAAGAAAAGCAATGTATAGCCATTGATCCATGTCTTGCTGATTCAGGGTTTGAGTCTAGATTTAGAAAACAGAGAAGCAGTGCCACTGGGAACACCCGTGCAATGTTATTGTAAAAGGTGTCCAGGTACCTATGTCTCATTTTTTTAAGGTTAATGCCAATTTCTAACTGTGTTGTCTCTGCTTCAAGGCTCACAGGAATATGTAATGTTTGTGACAGGTACTGGTTCCCTATTAATGACACAGGAATAGAATATGTCACCTTAGCAAGTGCAATTAATTTTTTTTTTCACTGTGCGAGGCCTAGACTGCTTAAAGGGCTTCTCTTTCCCCCCAAACCTCTCTTCCTACCGCTCTCTAATTTTCTCTGTCTCAACCTCCCTTTTTCCTTACCAGACGCACTCCTCTTTTGTATTCTCTCTCCCACATTCTCTCTCCTCCATCACCCTTCCTTTTTACTCTCGCTTTCTCCCTCTCTTTCCATCTCACTCTCTCCCTCTCTTGCACTTTCCTCCCCCTTGTCATAATTGCCCATTTGTTGATCTCATATTTTCATGATTTCCCATTTGTTGCTTGCATAATGTTGTGATTACCCATGTATTGTCATAATTGCCAATTTTGTGCCTCCATATTTTCAAGTCAACAGTGTTGTTTAGAGAACCACATTCCTTTATAATGTAATCCCCTGCAGGTCTGTCACTACTAAACCACAATGTGGTCATGGCATTGTGCTCCGCTATGAAACCATTGCAGCCACTTCAGCAGGACGAGCACAGCACACCGCTATTTTTCTTTCTTTCCCTTTCCATACCTCTAACCTCACGCCAATTCCAACCAACCCAACTTTGGAAAGTTCCCAAGTATGCTTTATTCTTCAGTCTATATACTAATAATTTTCTAAGCGTTTCTTTATTTGTTGTGTCTCCTTTTCATATATTTTCAGCTTTGGGGACTTATACTCCTAAAGCCACTATAGTACCTGTAAAAAAATGTCTGGAGCTGTCCCTGTTTGTTTACCTAAATATTTATTTTTTACATATTAAGGGACATATAAAACATACATTCAGTTCACTGTTTAAATAAAGAAGCTGATACAAATTTGAAAACATGCACTCTTGGTTATTTTGCATACTTTGTAATCAAACTTTTACTTATTTATTTCCTTATTTTTTACAAACTGAAATGCTTTCTATCACAGAAACTACTAATGATTTCTATAATTAGCTGTTATGGTGGTCACATGATTGTTATGTGTGTGTATGATCACAAAATTAGAAGCACTGCTTCTAGTTTACATATGCAACAGAAATAATATTCTCATGGCACAGAACGCTAAATATTTAGACACCAAGTAGTTAAAGCCAAGGTTTGCTTTTCACATTTAAAATTTCAGACATATTTGCTATGCGCTGCACTTTTTTCAGTTACATTTAATTACATTTTTTCTGTGTTTTTCTGGTTCTGATAACTGTTACAAATGTTTCTGGTTGTGTAATGAGAAACATGTCTATAGACAAATGGCTGCTAGAATAATTTCTAAATTACTGCAGTAAGAATAACTTAAATACCTGATTGATTGTTACTGTAGGGCATGCACCCTGCAGCTCATAGTAGTTCAGGCAAAAAGCAGTACAAATAGGAAAGCTTGAAATTTTTTTCTTCTGTCTTAGTGTCTTCTAGCCTCACCAATATGGTTTTTTTTTGTATTTTTTCAAAGGGTAGAAGGGACTCTTTGCTATTGGTACAAATATGCAGGACAAAGTGGGTATAGAGCAGAGTTAAGAACAGGGTCTAGTGGTGGCTGTCAGCTGGTTTGTGAGATCCGCTACTCCCTCGGACAAATTTCACATTAGCACGGAGCTGAGTGCTCCTCAACTTCCAAGACCGATTACTTTATCCTCGGTACACCTTTCTATACTATATGTCAAATTCTGAACCTCGGGGCGCCCACAAATCTAAAGGGAAGCCTATAGCTGAAGCCATGGCCCGAGCCACGGCCAAGATGGCGCCTTCCTCCACCTCACGTGTGGCACCCCCACAAGCTGTCTCTGCCTCAAGCAGTAATACAGAGGATGAGGTACAGGAGGACTCTCGACCACAAAAATGCTCTCATTCCAACTTATTACAGCAATTTGATGCCATGCTGCAGAAGGCACTTCAGTCGACATCTAAACAAACCACTGACTACTTGTTAAAAGAAATACGTGAAATAGGACATCGCACAGCGGCCCTCGAACACAAATGTGATGACTTATCCAGCGATCTGGCTGACCACACTAAGGAACTGGAATCTCTCCGAGATGACAACAAAACCCTGATGTCCAAGCTAGAAGATATGGAGAACAGATCCTGTTGCTCGAACCTGCGCATTAGGGGCCTGTCGGAAGATATAACTGACCTGTTCTCCAGCGCTCTTACACTTTTCCAGTAACTGGCTCCTGAGATTCCTGTGGACCGTTTAGAGACTGATCAGGTTCACTGTACACTAACCCGCAGGAAGGTGGATGGGCCGCCTCAGTGTATGGGTGTTGGAGTGTGTAATTATCTAAAATAATAAACGTGTGGTATGAAATGAACTGCCAAAGAAACATTATTTGTTGCTATGATTTGAAAGTAGACATGGGGAATATATACTTTGCTTTTTTGTTAGACCTTTAAAAGAAAAACATTGATTGTTAATATTAATTAACCATATTAAACAACAGCAAAAATAAATCTGTGCATTGAGGTTGGCAACTTTCAGAACAAAATACTAACCTAAGTCATTTTTTAACGTACAGAATTGTTGTGCTACACAGGACAAGCAGGAAACTAGTCCCAAATCACTTTTCATTGTAATTCAAAGTTATTTCCAGTTTGATCTGTAATTTCCACTTTGGCTTCCCAATGCTGCCCTCAACCACTAAGAGACCCATGAAATGGCCCTGGCTAATGTCTGCTGGAATATTTTCTTGTCAAGGCTAACAGCAAAAAAAAAACCTGTCGTACTAAGAAAAAGCATTTACTGATACTTTGTAATTATGAACACTGGAATGTATGGCTTAAGAGCCAGCATTTCCCAGTGCACTGTAAATGTGCATCTGGAAAAAGTACAACACATTAGCACTAGAGCCCAATAAGCAGCACCAGTGCACTCCAAAAATGGTGGCTGCTCTAGTCCTGGAATGCTTTCTGACACAAAGGGGGTGATTTACTAACCTAAACAAACGCACGCATCAGGTGTGTGTGCATTTTTACACAGCAAAACGTTTTTATCAACCAAACACGAGCAACGTGTCACATTTTCACGCCGTTATGGCGCGTTTTTATGTATTTACGTATGTGCGCGTCATGTAGCATGCGCCATAGGCTACACGCCGCTCTAATAGCGGCATGCAAGTCTCTAAAAGCATATTTCCACTAATGCCATATATGGAAAAATCATGCACATGATGCCTATATAATGCTGCTTCACCTCTATGCCTACAACCATCCCAAAAAACACTTTGAAAATGCTAAAAACAGTATTCAAAAATATGGACCTTACACACCACTGACGTGTTCAGCTCTGTATGAGCCAACTGCACATGTGTGGAGGCAAGTTCACACGCTTCTTACGCCCAGAAACATGAGCACGCTGATTCTTCACGATTTCTTAGTAAATTGAATAGCAGCGTGTTCACGCGCGACTATTATTCCAACCATTCTGTACTGTCCAGAGGTGTTTGTTTTTTGAAAGCTTATTTCCTCTTGGCAGTTTTTAGTGTTCCTCATTCCACTTATGGAGAGACTTTCATTATTTTTTGCATCTAAATAATGTCCCAAAAACATGAGTGCATCACAGTTTAGACAAAAATGGTTAGCTCATGCATTTACATTCCTGCATTCATCAATGCAAGCAACACAACGCAGAGCTAATTTACACAACATCACCTTGCAATTCATGCAGGGCTTTGCACAACACACCTGCTGGGTGTGTACACACTACAAAGGTGTCTAGATTCCACCCATAGATCATGCTGGGAGGGAACACACTACAGAGGTGTATACTTGTTCATGGCGTGTTTATAAGGTTAGTAAATCAACCCCAAAGTCTCCTAACTGGCAGTCAGAAAGATTAGGTAGGGACAGATAGAATGTGGAGGCCAACAACGTCCATCAAAAACCATCAGGGAAAAGTTTAGAGTGACTGCATATGTCCAGACAGTACTTCATAGTTTTGGATAGAGTGGGGAAAAATTAAAACCCCTGTGAGGTTTTTAATGATGTTCAGCACTCTGAGAGAGTTTCCTTTCTAACTGTCTCGGCGATATAATTTCCCCAGACAAATAGTACAAAATAATATTGAACAGTAGTAAAAACTAAAATTCTTTTCTATAGTAGAGTCGAAGAAGGATTGATCCGCTGTCAGATTGTTATTGCTAAAACATGTATAATTGAGGTCCAAAAAAGCACTGAGAACCCATCTCTCCGATTCCACCTCCGACTGTCGGTTAATGTATATACCAGGTGCAGGCTACAGTGTGCTCCCACTCCTTTTACAGTTTTTTGCACAATCAGCTGCACAAAGTCCAGTATCCATAAAAATCCAGGTTTTTTTGTAGTAGTTTCCAGATAAAATCCAAAATCAAATGTAGTACAGCAAATACATAGAACTATATTGTCTCTCCCACACCAGCGCCTCTCACGTGTTTCACCACCTGGGCTTAATCATAGAGGTCATTAAGCCCAGGTGGTGAAACATGTGAGGTGAGAGGCACTGGTTTGGGAGAGGCACTATGGTGATGTATTTGCTGTACTACGTTTGATTTTGAATTTTATCATGAAACTACTACAATAAAGCTGGATTTTTTTTTTTATACCAGTCTTTGTGTGGCTGATTGTACAAAGAAATGTATAACTGAGGTGCTGAATTCAACTCATCAGTGGTTCATAGTGAATAAGTCAATCAGATTCCCACAGAGGGCAATGACTCCAGTGAAGCTACTCTCAGCAAAAACAGGGTGCCCCTTATCTAGGGCATCCAGAGTTTAGAATCGACATGTCAAAGCCCAGCCAGAGTGCCAAACCAAAGATCTAAGTGACCAAAAACTTTTAATATTGGTGTTAGTTAATAACAGCCAACACATTAAATAGCTCAAAAATCTCCCCTTCTTCAGGGCTCACATATTGTATGAATTTAGGAGAACTCAAAAACAGCTCTGTCACCAGGATAAATTGTTTACAGGGTGAATTAAAGGGATTATCAATTGAACCTTTTTACCTTTCTGTAATGGGAAAGTAATAGAATTGGTGAGTATGCTTCCAATTGGTTGCGTGGTTGAGAACGTGGTTTTGAGTGAAGAGAAGATTAAAATTTTAAGAGACTTTCACTAAAGAGTGTTTTAAAAATGTTATGCACTTTATTACATATACTGTATGGGTATATATTTGTTTTTTGCACATTGTCATTTGCAATTTAATTGTTATTTTGCCCTCACTTCCTGTTTGGCAAAACGTTGTCTCCAAAACAGAAAGTGAGAGGAGATCTCTATAACAGAGCCCCAGATAGCAGAAAAACCAGACAGGGCTTCTATTTTTTTCCCATTCTATCCAAAACCAAAGAAGAAAAGTTTTTGCTGGACATAGACTTTAAGGGATAATGCATTCTTGTTGAACTGTATAATCAAATAAAAGAAATTAAAAAAAAAAGGCACAATTTGCATTGTTCTGCATTACCAAAGTGGCCCCTGTGCCCACAGATCACTTGTGATGTTTTAGATTCAGAGAAAAAGTACAGATTTAAATGTAAAATCTGCTAATTACAGCTGGGCTGACACATTCTTTCTATTTTATTGTAGGTCTCTTTGTACTAACCACTTTGAAGAGTAATTCCTGTATTTAGTGCACTAATGAAAAACATACGTCTTCTCATAAGAGAATAATGCGCTTGTAATTTGGCTGAAGCAATTACAGCAAACGCGAACAGATAAGTGTTTTTTTTCTGCAGAGCTGCCCTAACGTATTGCGTGAATTTCAACATACATACTGTATTTCTAAATCTGCTTTTTTACATTCTTAATGGAATGCACAATTATTTTACTTGCCAGGAGCAAAGAAAATATACAACCTAACATGGTAATTGAACTTGGTAAATGTAGGATATCTAACATACTAAATGCTAACATTTTTCAATGGATGTTGGAATTTCTTTTGGTTTTTTTTATGCTGCACTTTAGAAAATTGACTTCTGTAGTAGAAAAAATTTGAGCCACGCTGAAAGCCGAAGCTAGCCCAGAGGCCGGCCTTCGGCTGGCCGACAGCCTGCTTCTGACAGCTGGGCGGAGTCAGCCGTGATCTTACGGCTGGCTCCAGCCATTTGCAGAGAGATCAGCGTCCCTGTTTACCAGCTTACCAGGGACACTGATCTCCAGACAGCAAACTCTCCCGGGCGCTCCGGGAGTCTCCCGCTGCTTTTTCTTTTTTTTTATTCTGATACGGAGCCGTGTCAGAATAGAAAAAAAAATGTTTGCACATTGGAATGCATTGCTAGATTCCTATTGCAGTTCTCCATCAGGTCCATCAGCAGAGGGCGGGTACAATGATAGTTTACTATTGGCTATTGCAAATTGAAATAGCCAATAGGAATCTAGCAATGCATTCCTATGGGCAAAAATATATATATTTTTTCTATTCTGACACGGCTCCATGTCAGAATAAAGAAAAAAAAAGAGAAAGCATTGTTTCTCTCCTGGGCGGCTGGGAGCGGGAGACTCCTAGAGCACCCGGGAGAGTTTTTTTTTTTGACGGCAGCAGAACCGCCGGCTAATAGAAAACAGTTGGGCGGAGCTAGCTGTCACTGCTAGCTCCGCACAATCGTTTTCTATTTATTTTTTTCTACTTTTTTAACTATTTTTCTGTTCTGCTCGGTCCCACAGAGGGACCGAGCAGAACAGCCGAGCCGAATGCCGCTCAGCGGCATTCGGCTATTCACTCACTGCTGTTCGGCATCTATAAGAATAGACCGAACAGCAGTGAGTAGCCTGCCGGAGGTTCGGCTCAGCCGATCCAGATGTTGGATCGGCTGAGTCGAACTCCTTCTGCACTTCGGGTCGGCCGAACATGCTGAGCATGTTCGGCCGACCCGAAGCCAT
The DNA here is from genome assembly GCF_000935625.1 of Nanorana parkeri. NCBI lineage: Eukaryota > Metazoa > Chordata > Amphibia > Anura > Dicroglossidae > Nanorana > Nanorana parkeri. The sequence goes on from NW_017306515.1 coordinate 1,304,697, forward strand.
GCGAAGCAAGCCGATGTACGGCTGATTTCAGCCGATATATGGCTGAGTTCAGCCGTACAAGACTGAAGTGAATAGCCGAACAGTGTTCGGCTCACTGCCCTTGGGGTCGGTTGTTCACTCGGCTGCCCTCGGCAGCTTAGTGAATAGACCTTTATATCTATAAAACTCTAAAATGTTCAGGGATTCCATTTAAATGATGCTCTTTGCACTTTATGTCCTGATACTGTCACTATTTCACATTTCTAAGGTGAGAAGCAGACCCCAATCTGCCTGCTTCCATAATGTGTATATGACACGAATACGTTTGAGGCAAAACTTGCATTTTTTTTCAAAACTGTTAAAGAAAAGTCTGAGCTCTAATACCATGTTCATATTCGGATGTAATCTGTAGCAGTATATTTTATCTCATCATACTATTTTTGTGTGTTGTGTACCTGGACAGTAATTGATGATGCAACTTATTTCACTGTATGCTATATTATAGCAATTCCATCTGGGTTTTTTTGTATGTCACACTATAATGAGCAGCATCTCAGCAAATATTGTGTACCAATAATGTATATTAACTAATAATTCACTTTTAGATGTAACAGGAAGAAGCAGGTGTATGCCTGAAGCAAATCTCCGAGTAGATTGTTGAAAAATGTGATTAAACTTTCGTACATTTCCTCTGGTGTGGTATCGGAGGCAAATGTTTTGCAATCTAGGTTATTTATTAATATGCAGCCCATAAACACTAATGCAATTTTGTTTTTCAATTCTTGCACAGAAATGAAAATGAGAAAGCAATTCACCCACAGCAATACCTTTGTGTAGAAAAGTAGTGCTGATAGAAAGATTACTTAATAGCCACAAAATATAATTTTTTCTTTTATTGTATTGTTGTTGAAGATTTTATTATTCTTAAACTAAAAATATATTTATCATGTATATTGAAGAAAACATACACCACTGGAAACATAGAAAACAGATCATCTGCAGTGACAGTATTGTGCACTACATAGCTCTGCAATTTTTCTTTGCATTCATAAACTCAAATTTAATAACTTCATAATATGGTGGCTATACAACATTTACATTACAGGCTTCATGTACTGAATAACAATAGTTAAAAGTGTAACTTTCCCTGTCGGGCAAAAAACTTAGCATTGTAACTAGCATATGAACAAATCTCCAAATATACATCTTTGCTCAGTGTTTTTATGATCCTTTTTAAAGTAAGCCAGGCTTTTCCTGGTCTAAAGAAATAACAGGTTTACTTCAAAGCTGGCCTCAACGGGAGTTGTACTTCCCTGTGCTACTCTACTGCCTGAATCTGCCACTGGAGAATACCAAGTTACCCCATACTTAGCGGTGTGGGGAACATGTGATCCCGCTTCTTCCCATTTCTCGCAGAGCAATATTTTGCATAGCCCTGAGCAAATGCCATGCTGTGAATTGTGGCACCAGGTCTGTTTTTTAGTGTGCTAAGGTGGTGTGCAGCCAATCCATTTAAAATGAATAGTATTGACACATGATAACATGGTGCAATAACACAATACATAGTCTGAATTGGCCCTTTGGGTTCTGGATCTTTAATACCATCTAGATGTACTTGTACTTTATTCCTCACCATATCCACATTAGTTTTGCACCTCATTTTTCTGCAGGCAGAAATGAAGGCATGAAGACAAAATAACACTCTAAGCAACTCAATGACAGGTGATTGAAAGGCAATTCAGGAGATGAAATGGAACAAACTGCCCAACAAAATTGAATAGGTGGGGAACTCCAACAAGGAGGCTTTTATATT
>NW_017306515.1:1306634-1319567 GCF_000935625.1 Nanorana parkeri
ATATATATTTATAAAAAAGCACTAATAGAGCAGCATCAATCTGTTTTACGGGCAGCTTCAATCAATACTTGCTTCAGAACTGTTACCATTATGACAACAGCTTTGCATTACCATTTCCTTGTGGTGGCTAACTTGTCTATAGCAAGCTTCACATATATCTAAATTGCTTTGCTTTATGATATATGCTTTGTTTATAGCTTGTGGGTTGTCAGCAACAATGCCCTCAATATGTGATGTTGTTACAGACCAGGAGGAATAACACATGAAGGGAGAGAAATACAGAGGCAGAGAAAAATGTATTGGAAAGCGTTCGAAAAGAGAAATGAAAACCTAAAAATGTGAGATTAGGAAAGTTTGCACTGATATTCAGAAAGCTAAATCTAAGTAAATCCATCTAGAATATAAATGAAAAATGCAATAGCTTGACTTGAAGATGATTCATTGCTTTTATTACACCAACTATATTTCCTTATCCCAAGTAAAAAATATAGCACTTTCAGTCAGCTACTGGAGTTTCATACTACGGTAAAAAAAAAAAAAACAACCACGTTTTTAATGTTTTACTAATAATGACACTACAGTATTATGATGTTTCACTTTAATGCCAATTTAATATGACAATAATAGTAATGTTTACAAATTAATATTACTAATACATTCTTTGTTTTCATAAGACTGTATCACTGTAACAAATTTAACTTTTTAAAACATTTTTCAATGGTACATAAAAATATTTAGTAAAACAAATCAAATGTAGTAGGTTATAAAAAAAACAACATTTCAAACAATTAATTTAGTATGTGCATTTCTCTTTTTTGTCTTAGTGGTTGTGGCAATTTTAATGTAATTATGCTGTACTGACTGTGATAATGATGGTCTAGAATATAAAGGTAATAATCCACTGAAATTATTACAGCAATTTTGATAGTTTATACTCCCAGATGAGCTATCTCCCTTTGTTAGTTATTGCAATGTAAATGTAAAATACAGATTTGGCATTTAATTAAATGACATCATTTCTAAGCAGAGCATCACAGTGAAAAATGTCAATGCCGTTGTATATCTGTTTAAAATTTTTGTGCATAGTTAAGACAGGAATTGTCTTGGTTAAAACAGGCTACTGCTCAAAGTCTTCTTAGCAACATTTATGAACTGGTCAAGCTCTAGATTGTTTTTAAAAGAAAACTCTAAGGAAGCTTTTTTATTGGTCACAACTACGACTTAAGCTGGCCTTACACCTATAGATTATCTGTAGATTTTCTATGGTCAGATGGAGAAAGTCCAACAGATTCCTCCATCCACGCTAAACTTTGTGGACGGAGGAATCTCCCACTGGGCCAAGCTTCAATATCTTGCTAGTCGGCCCCGCTGGCTCTCAAAATACCTGAACAATCTGATTGGATGCAGGCATTGTTCAGGTATTTTGAGAGCCAGCGGGGCCAACTAGCAAGACACTGAACTTGGTCCAGTGGAAGATTCCTCCATCCACACAGTTTAGTGTAGATGGAGGAATCTGTTGCACTCTTTCCGTGAACAATTACATCACCTAAGATCCCCCTTTAGCTTTATTTACAAATAGAAGCCAGCAGGGAAGGAAATGTCATTAAAGTGACATTAAAGGAGAATTCCCCTCCCCCATGTTAGTTTAAGGACTTACCTTAAATCATGCCTCTTAATCCGATCATCTTCTTCTTTCCTGTAGTTTTCAGATGTCCCTCCAGCGATGGTGCGGGTCTCCGATCCAGCGTTGACTCCTCTGTCCTCCTCTCCTCTGATGTCCCACGGAATCTGTGCGGGTGCACGCTGCTCCATAGACTTACCCTGTGTCTCTCCTCGTCTCCTGGCTGAACATCTGAACTGCGCATGCGCTCGCCCCAAGATCCTTTGCGGCCACCCGAGACTCTTCAGATGTTTGGACAGGAGCGCACGGCTAAGACACATGTAAGTTTAAACCTGTTTGAAAAAGGTTGAAAAGGTTTTTGTTGTTGATTTTTTTACGTTTTTGCATATATCTACTGCTCGCTAGCAGTAGATATATGCAAAAACATGCTGAGGTTTTAATAACCCTTTAAGCAGCAGTTTTTTTTATGTCACTTTTGTTGGAATACATCCTACAGGTCTGCCACTTTGTGTGCAAGTTAAAGGTATCCTCTAAGCATGTTATAAGCATTATGTATTTTTAACATTAATCTATAAGCCTTATTAAAACAGCTGCTCTCCGCTGAAAGTTTTTTTAGTTGTTTTTATTGGTACATGTCCATCATGGCAGTACTCAGATACTCATGCCCTTTTTTCTCAAAGGCTTGCAAATTGGCCATGAAAAAGTATGCTACTTTTTTGATTATTTGACAAATGTACAGTGAACCGAACTTTGCTTGGTTCGCTCACAACTAACCAGGACAAGGACAAATGGAGAGTGTGAATCTCCCTAGTGGTGACACAAACATCAAATTAAAAAATAAATTGGTTTTAATCCTTACTCACTCTATCCAGAACTAAACAAAAAAATATACACTTTAAGTGTTAGGGTCAGGTCAAAAATAAATGTTATTAGCATATTTTTCTTCCAGATCAAATGTAATTTCAGGTATTTACCACACTATGGGCACTAGATGGTGCTGATGAGCAGAGAAAATTAATATTTATTTCCTATACTCCTCAGCTCCATCTAGTGGCCATAATGCAGTATTTGCCTAAAATGTCATTCATTCTGGAAAGAAAACATGCTAATAACATTTGTCTTTGTCTCCATTTGCTATAAATTAATGTACGTGCAATTTTGTAGGCTGAACTGTTTATAATTGTGAATTGTTTATAACTGCTGTGGGATAATTATAAGTCATAGTTTAGGTGTTAGGACCAGTTTAACAATTAGATATGGTATTAACCAGGGGGATTTTTGGGAACACTTTCACATGTACTTATTTTATGTCCCAAAAACGTCCTATGAATGAACCACCACAAATGAGAAATAAATTACATGGTTCACAATCAAGCCACAAGAAAAAAAAAATCAAAGCTGAAGATTTCATAGCTCCATAGCAGTAAGCAGTAAAAAAAATGTTCTACAGAATCTAAGCACATAGAAAGATTTGAACAAGGTAATTTGTCTCCATAAATATTTTCAATAGCTTTAGTTAAAACCTTGACTGTAAAAGCTCGGTTCACAAAAAAATCTGCTTTTCAAACTTACTTACACTAAATGCATTCCAAATGCTGCTCTCCCAAGTCACCTTTTATTTTGTTTACATCAATATCTTAGTAGCCTGGTCATCACTTACCATAGATTATTGTGCATGCACCAGTAAAAAAAATAAGGTTAGATCTAAGTGCTAACGGTTTTACTTACAAGAGCGGTATATACTACATGCAATACACTGAAGATGTCATGTGTGGCAGCAATTTTAGTATAAAGAGTAAATATTCAGTCCATTTTGACACACACTTGTAAAAACTACTATATAAAAACATTATTTTGTTTAGCTGTGGAATGTTTTCAAATAAAAATACCCCTATTTTAGTTGTTTGACTTTGTCATACTCACCTGAATGAAGTTCAAAACCACACAGGCATTGGAAATTTAAACACCTGACCTTAAAGACTAAAGATGTTCTTGATGATCCCCCTGCTCTGGATCCCCCTGCTGCAAAAGGGGAGGGTGAGATCTGTTATGTCAGGGTCAGGGGCAAAGAGTGCACTTTATTTTAAACATACGGAAATACTTACATGGCTACATAAGAGATGGGACTTCTGCAGTGATATTGTTGGTTGTGAAACACTTTATGCATCTTTGCCAAAAGAAAGAGGCTCTTAATTTCCATGAGTTAGAAGAGCTTTTTAATAGGTATTGTGTCACTGTGCAAAATGCACATCATAGATCTAAGCCTCTTCTTCAAAACTCTCACAGGTGGTCTTTGCTCCTCCCTCATATTTGTGAGCCTCCTTCTCTGTACTTTACCATATAATGGCCTTGCATCACTATAAGGACGCAAGGAGCAAAGTCCAGCTGGGAGAGTAGTGTGGCACTATTCTGAATGCAAAGCAAAGATGTCAGCAGAGACACAAAAAAAAATACTTGAAAGGGATGTTGAGGGAAGGTGTCTAATACTACATAGGATAACCGTACAATAAAAGCACTTTAAGTAAGTTAGCTTTTTAGTCGGATGCAAATAGGGTTGCACAGATACCAAGTACAGTACTCGGTACAAGTACGAGTACATGTACCGATACTTTGAGCTCCAAGACTAGACTAGAGAAAAATTAAAAAAATAGGAGGCAGCTGTCATGTGTAAGGAGCACACGGAGCTCCTGGGATTTGTACATCTCTGTTTTAATGTATGATTTTGTTTTTATAAATATAAATAAAGGGATGCACAGATACCAGTTTTGCGAGTACGAGTACTGGTACTTGCCGAGTACTTACAAGTACGAGTACTGATACATTTTTGTTTATTGCCATGCAACAGTTTTTCTAAAACAATACAGACTAAAGATTTCAGGACAGTGGTGGAGCGCCAGAGCCAGGTCCCAGCTGCAAACGCTGCATCCCTGGTAGTTCTCATGAAAATGCCAAGTATCTGCACTGGTACTCGAAAAGTATCTGTGCAACCCTAGATGCAAAGATTGTATTCCTACTTATCATTTTAAAATAAAAAACATCTGAACATGTGAGGCTGAAGTTTAATCTGCTTCAACATGCTAACAAATCTTATTTTGTCCACGTGATGTCATTACTGGCTCTTTGCTGCTCTATGCAATGCAGGGAGGTCATGGCTGTTGGAAGGGGCTTGCAGGGTACTGTACATAGCTTCCTGAAAACATCACAGCAGCTGAGCACCCTGCCCCAGTATTCCTCTTATAATCCCTCAGCCCTGATAAAAACTGTGAGTTGGCTCTTGGTAGCAGTTATGCACATATCAAAATGCCTTCATGGGTGGGTGTCATTCTGGAGGACTGCACATTTGCATGTAGACACCCTAGGTAATGCCTACATGTGTTGCTGAGCCTTTATGAATGAACTAACTGAAATTTAATGAATGGAAATGATGGGCCAAGAACAACCAGGCTTGGGAGCAATGCAATGGACATCTTCCAGCTATCTGACTTGCAGTAGCTTCTAATTCACACTGTGATTGGCTCAGTGTGTGTAGTGAAATCAGAGTAAACAATTATAGTACAAAAGCGGAGCTGGTACATTTGTGAAAGACTAAAGGTAAGGATGGAGTTCATCCTTAAGCTCTTCTATGATTTATGCAAACACTGCTCTAACTGAGCAAGCAATATTTATGATGCACATTCCTGTCCTTTTCATGTTCTTAAAATGTTGAGACCAGCCTGCCAAAAACAAACGTTTTAACTCTATAGACAAAAGGGCTGCAGGAAGGGAACAGAAAGGTGTCAGCCGTATAACCCAAGAACTTCATGTTAAGCTACTACATCAAATGTTCACCAAGAATGGAGACATTTAGTTCTCTAATACTATTTTGTTTTTTAATGGCATTAAAAAAAGACAGTGAATGATTATGACAACTGACATGATGGTTGGCGGGACGATAAAAATCTAAGGGGAGGACAGAAAAGATGCCATATTTTTTATTTCAAACATGCCTTTCAAATTTATGAATTTCCCCTGCAATAAAGCGTCAGGCATACCATAATAAATAATAATTATGGTTGCGCTATAATCGCAACCCCCTTTGTAATTGCTACATCTGTTTTATTAATGGTACAGAAAAATCATTTTTCTGAAAAGATTGGAAGATGTTCTATTTCTACTGCATGTCTCATAAAACATATCTGATCTTACCTCCAATGTTTCTTGATTGATTTATAGCAGGAACCCACGGAAACACATAGCCAATATAATATCTTCATTATGAATGTATTCCTGTCAAGGCTACTGCATATTTAAATGTTGATTAACATTAATCAACTGGATATGATTGGAAAAGAAAAAAGAATTAAATGATTAGGAACAGGTATTATTTTTTACATGTATTTCTTCTGATAATTAGTAGTGTGAATGGAGCTTAAAGTGACATTAAACTCAAGAGTTAAATCTTAAAAATACATTCAAGTACCCTAACTATGAACATAAATGTATCTTATTTGTGTGTCACTCGGCTGTGGATCCTCAAATCATCTCTGAATTTGTGCTGACACTGTCCTTCCTTCTGGAGGGTGGCTACTTATGGCCTCTGTGTGTTGTAAAGTAGTCACTGCTCCAAGCTCACTCCTGTGATGGAATACAATCTCACATTTAGTTTACTAATTTGTATTGAGATTCTAGTCCATCACAGGATGGAGCTTGGTGCAGTGGCTACTTTACAACACACACAGGGACCATGGAGAACAAAAGTAGCCACCCTCCAGAAGGAAGGACAGTATCAGCACCAATTCAGAGATGATTTGAGGATCTACAGCCAAGTGATACACAAATAACCCAAAGTGTTGTTAATAATTAGGGTACTCCTGAGTTTAATGTCACTTTATTGATAGTGATCCCTTTATTTTCAGTTCGATGACCAGAAGTCAGTGATGTCAAGCTAGTGACCCAGAGACAACATACTGTGCATTTGGCCTAATAATGGGGTCTCCCTGGCTACCCTAACAATGTTTGATTGAAGGGGCAAAATTGGCAACATCAGACTATTAATATGTTGGTAAAAGTGTATCTGTAAAGTGTTTCTAAATCTGAAACTTGATATTTAATTTTGAATGGAGACGGGAATGGTAAACTTTGATCGTTTTTTTCCATCATCTGTGCCCAATTGGGGAGATTTCCTTTCACTTCCTGTCCTGTTGACATAACAACTTTCCAACAAGAGGGAAATGCCTTCTTAGACAGTTGTCACTGGAACAAGAGTCCCCATTGGAAGATATTATCTATATCTTCTATTCCTATTTTCTTTATACCCAATTTTCCCTCACTTTCAGTCACAGAGACAATGGGGACCAGAACAAAAGAAGAGAGTGCCTCTCCCTAGCAAAGACACATACAGCAATAAATACCTGACAAAGGTTCTAACTCTTGCAAAATCTAGAGAAAAAAAGCTTTGCCTTTAGATACTTTAATAGTACTTTCAAGAGAAGCTATATTAGCATACTTAAATCTTCCACCTAGCCATATGTTGCCATTGGCCATGGGTTTCCATTTGCACAGCATTCCCGCCACTAGATGGAGCCAAGAAGCATAGGGTATTCCTACACTCCTCAACTACATCTAGTGGCAGTAATTTTGTGCAAGGTTTATAAGCTGGCCCCATAATGATATTGTCAAATCACTGAGAACTGGGATTTAGCAAGCTAGCATGCAGTATTTTGACTTTCCATTCATTTACCTTTTCTAAGCAAAATTACTTCTTTACCGTGTTGTTTTGAAGAGTCTTTGGGGTCAAACATAGGTCCATAATATCTAGGAAGCTGCTCATTGCTACAATAATTCAAACAAATTTTTATTTGTATGTCGAGTAGGCCCCAGGATGTGTGGAGGCGTAATACTATAGAAGCAGAGTATATTACCACCCTTACAAAATACACAGAAACCCTAATAACAGATACAACCAAGGGCAGATCATATTTTCTCTTCGTCTTTCTTTTTCCTTAACAGTCCATTAAATTGACAGGTGCACTTGAACATTTTGCTCAGAGAAAAAAAAATGAATATTAGCCAGATCTGAACTGCCAGCGTCTAGAATATACTAAAACCAAAATTAAGATCAATGGCTAACTTGTTAACTTTCAGAACAAAGTGACCCATGTGAGACAGTTACACTGCAGGCTAATTAATCATTTAAAAAGCGAAAAATATCCACAATAATGCAAAAATGGACTGATTTTAAATGCAATACAAACACATCCAACCCAAGATCTAAAGAAGTGAAAAGATTTGAAAGCTATTACCATTTCAGCAGCTCATCTCTTTTCAGGCATCCCCTTCCATAGACATGTTCAAATTTAAAACTACAAAGTACAGACAGAGAGGGACCATCAATTTGCCACATACTTTTAATGGATAAGAAACCAAAATAAGTCAAACTAAATTATGGGAGTAAATGACCTGCTAGGGAGCATAATACTAAATTCAAAGAACAGTTAAGAGTTTTCTTTGATCTTTTTAGCTTCACAGAGTGAAATTTAAAATCTGTATTTAATATTTGATTGCATATGCCAGTTTAATTTCTAACATCACAAATCATTTTAAATTGTGGTATACTCTAAGTTGGTATTTCTTTGAAAGGCTTACTTGCTCATTTAACACTTCTGCTATGACTCTTTAAAATATGCTGACACATTTAGAGAGTTGGAATCAACATATAAAGACAATTTACAAATCTTGATTTCAATCTTTTAAAATACATATTTGTTTAACTCATGGTAATCATTCAGTTTGTGTTTAGTGAGGAAATGATTCTCTACATTAAAAGAAGCTCTCCAGGAGCTGGAGTTATATCTAAGCTGCCTCTTAACAAAGTCCCACTGCTATTTTACAGGCAGAACAACCCTCTCTGTGAGAAAATGCTTACTGCTTATAGAAATGTAATGGCTCCAGCAGTCACTGAGATGGAGAAAAACTCAAACCTGCTGCATTCCTGTGTTGCTTCCTCTCCTCCACTGTATGTCCCTACAACCAGTTCTAAGTCATACAAAAATATATATAACCTTTTTTATCCGTTCGTGAGCTGGAGACATGAATCTCTGCTTCATTCCCTAGATGGTGCTGATCTTAAGAACCAATATGAAAATAAACACATACTACCAGGTCTATTCACTAAAGGGTGAAGAGTTTGGAGAAGGCAGGAGAAGTGGGCTATCTAGGACAACATAGCTGATTCAAAAACATTCTCCAATTCAGCTCACTTTCCAGTTCAGCTATGTTGTCCTAGATTGTTCACTACTCCTGCCTTCTCCAAACTTTAGTGAATAGCCCCGCAGGAATGCAGGGATGCTGGAATTAACATAACCTTGTTCCTTTATCTCTGCTGAGAGCACACCAATCCCCTTCTGATCAGAACAGTAGGAATCTGATGTCACCGCTGTGACATCCATTTCCGTCTAGTTTTTTCCTCCACTTTGTGATGGGGGAAAAAATTGAAATGACCGGACCCCATGTAAATGGACATGTGTCAGTTTACATCAGATTACCCCCAATCAGCCACATTCAGGTCAGGCAAAATGGAACACTGTTCCATTTGTTTTTCTGGACCTGTTTGGAGTCGGGGGTAACTAGTTGTAAACAGATGTCCACCCATTTAGGCCCGGCTAACCATAGTCTAGCATTGGGCATCTGATCAGGTCCAACTGCAAAACTGACAGGCAGACCCGATCAGACTGCCCGCGTGAAAGGGGTCTTACTCATATGCTGAAAGATCTTAGCAGGTACAAAAAAATAATTATAAAATCTTTGTATATATATATAGATATATAATGATTTCCTAAAAAATATTTTAAACAATTTTGTTGTTTCTTTGGAGCAGGATTATGATTAGGACTCTTTGTGCAGCCTTTATTGCTTGAAAACATGGCAGCGTGGTGGTTAGGGGCAGCCTGGAAGGACAAGACTGAGAGACAGCACATTAACATACATTGTATCACGCATGTCTTGAAATATTTAATTCTTTTTTTAGGACAGACAGTCCTGAATATCTAGTTAACCACTTGAAGACCAGGGTGTTTCACCCCCTTCCTGGCCAGGCCATTTTTCAGTATTCAGCGCTGTTGTACTTTGACTGACATTTATTCCGTCATGATCTCCAAGATAACTTTTTATTAATCCTTGCAGTAGGGGGGTACCCCCGCCACTGCAAGGGCTAAGTGCTTGTATGTGTCTAGGGACAAAAATAACAAAGATATACTCACCTGAAGCCCTGAGCCGGCCAGCAGTCACAGTGCTTACCCTCCAGTCTGTCTCCTCGTTTGCAGCATACATTACACAGTGTATAGATGTGATGATTTACAGGACCTTAGACCATTGTAGAGGGAGAGACATTGGAAGGACCGGTCTGAGAAGAAGCCAGGTGAGTATCAGGTGAGTATAACTTTTTTTTACCTAGACGAAAATGATCAGTTAACCCTTGCAGTGTCATGGTAGCAGCCACTGTAAGGGTTAATAAAAAAACTTTAACAACTGATAATGAGATCTGCCAACACACTACAGACAGGGTTCAAGTAAAATGTTCTAGCTCCCACGTTTTCAGAAAAGATAATTTACAATAAACAGCAATTTTGATATTTGAATTGGAACATGTAATAAATATAAAGTAGGTGTTATCCCAATCTGGTTGCAAAAGTAAAATTATGCTTTAAGATTGTATCAAATGATGATGGAAGGGCTTAGACACACTTAGGGGACTTATGGTGTACATATTTTTATTCCTCTTAATTGCAACATATTTTGCCTCCAGCTAAATTGTTTCTTGTAGCATGCAATTATTAATCTTATCTGGTTTTATGAAAATATGGTGAAAGTTCACTATTCCATACAGTTTTGGGACTTGTATATGCAACAGCTACCAGTTGAGCCATTCACTCAATAGTAGGGAGAGGGAAATCTATTAATGGTAACTGCAATGTTTTAAAGTTTTTTAGATAAACATGGTAAAGACTTCAGCTAAATGCAAATATTCTTATCAAAGGATATCATATATTAAAAACCTTGTTCAATCACTGGATGACAGTCAGGTTTGAACTAAATTTACAAAAAGGTTTAAGGTCACATTATGGAGACATCATTTTTATTTTAAGAATGGGGTCATTTTCTTTTCAAATGAATAATGTGTGTGTGTATGCTGACATGTGCCCTATTAAGCTTGATGTGTTGGTTTTAATCATATACCCACTTTAATTACAGATAGTAAAGGTTGTAAAGCAAATGTCTGTGCATATTTTGGTAGATAGCTTAGTTGGGGACTTTGCACCTCAATACAGAAACCCCTGAAGAACATTTATAGTTGGAAGACATAAAAGAGCCAAAAGAGAGAAGTAACTAAAAAAACACTGTAGGAGGGCAAATTTTCTAAACACATTATAGTGAAACTAGTTGTTCTGGTGCCAGGATCACAGTGGTGCATGCTTTGGGTAGGTGGTATACAGATACATACAATTGTTGCAGAGGGTCCTGGAGCAGAAAAGGTGAACAATCATGAGTTAATTAGTGTTAAGACTTACAGGGCTATTCACAAAAGGGTGAAGAGTTTGGAGAAGGCAGTAGAAATGAACAATCTAGGCCAAAATAGCTGATTTGGAAAAAATCTTCAATTCAGCTCACTTTCCAGTTCAGCTATGTTGTCCTAGATTGTTCACTTCTCCTGCCTTCTCCAAACTCTTCACCCTTTTGTGAATAACTCTTTACATTTAAGGGTATGTTTAAATCATATATAAACCCAAGAACACAGACCCAATGTACAGAAAATACCTGTTGATCTTGGCTGGAATGCATTGTCCTTGTCATTTCCTGTGAGATGCACTATAGGCAAATATAAACTTATGTTTCTTGCATTAACTACCAATATCATCCCCCTACATGTAATGGAGATCTACAAAGGCAGACATGATTGAAGTCCAGTCTGGGTATCAGCGGTAGCTCTCTCTATAAATACAGCAGCTCAGTAAGTGTAGTTAATCAAGGACAGGAAGTATGTTATTTGCAGCATTACCAGGTAAGAATAAAGAGGAAAAGAAAACTAAAGCAGGCTCCTCAAAGGTTACAATATATAACTTTTTAGGTTTGGATACACTATAATGTACTTTTGGTGTTTAACATTTTAAGGGGTTACATTTGTGGAAAGCTTGAGAGTTAAGGGCACATTTAAGGGGTTAAGTATTAGGCTCAGCATTTGGGAGCTCGTTGCTAAAGGTTAACAGCAAATGAGAAAGGTCTCCTGCCCTGCCAGGCAGAGCTGTGTAAGTCTCATGAATTGATGGGCAGAAATACAAATGCTTTGGCAGGTAAAACAGCTCCCTTATATGTAGGGATGCACCGATACCAATACAAGCACCGGTATCGGTGGCGATGCCGAGTATTTGCATGAGTACTCGTACTCGTGCAAATACTCCGATACAAAAAACGAGTACCTGCGTCACGTCCGCCATCTTCAGGGACCCGAAACTGCCGCACACAGGACAGCAGCACTGCATGGGGGCTGGGCACAAAATAGCTGTTAAACTACATATAATACTTATAAAGCAATAACTATGTAAATATTGCTAACTTAGGCTTGTATCCCCCCTAGTGGGGGAAATAGATGAGTACATGTCCAAACTCCAGACCAAAACATTGTATAGTGTGACACAGCTATATCCAATTCTGCATACAATCGGTACTCGTACTGTGTCTTAAAAAAGTGGTATCGGTGCATCCCTACTTATATGTATTTCATCTGTATTTAGCTGTATGCCTGTTAAGTTCAGCTTTAACAGTGCATTACCTGTTTGTGGTATTTTTTTGACTCTAGCTATACATTTCTAAGTTCATAAATCAATAATAAGGGGTTATATTGCATCAACGGGAGTCAGAATATGTCATGAGGACAATACATCTAATTAGATAAGTCCTATGGATGTTGAATTAGGTGTATCTATCCCTGGGACATGGTGCTATGTCAGATGCATCAAAATCATTGGGAGAACCACAATTACAGTCCTGTTTTTGGTTTTTGAAGGCCTTTCCTGTACATATTGATCTGTCCAGTGGTAGTTGGTAGTCCCCAGTGACCAGGTTTAAGCTTTCATTCAACTAATAAGCTTATATGTAAGCAAAGATAACAGACCAGGTCAATCCTACAACTCATTTTTAAACCAGCAGGCAAAGATGGTTCTGCTAGAAATATAAAATCTTTAGAATAGGTAAAGGTGATAATTCGTCTTTTGGGATTGTCTGAAAAATATGATAATGATGTCCTTTCAATTTATACACAATCTAACTATTATATATAT
>NW_017306515.1:1320886-1360085 GCF_000935625.1 Nanorana parkeri
ATATATATAGATATATATATATATATAAATTCTAATATCCAGTAAAAAACATTTTTGCACACAACGTTACAATGTTAAAGTTGACTTAAACTCAAATAACGTGTAAACAAACATTTAATATACCCGTGGAATGAATCAATAATGGCAGATCAGGGATTTTTACCTTTTTTGACATGCACAGAATTAGGGCATTGTTTACCTGGGGGTTGATTAACTAAAAGCAAATAGGCTGTTCCCTTTGCATGGGATGACATTCTGCTGACTTCCATCTTCCAATCGTGTGCAAGCAAAAATAAAGGGTTTTTGTTTTTCCTTTTGCTTGGGTACTTTTTGCAAAGTGAATTTCAATAAGCTAAGGGAAAATTCTCTCACAAAGTGAATAGTCTATTTGGCTGTAAATCAATCCCTTGGTCTCCGTGGATGTGGAGGATTGTTAGGGGCCGACCCTCAAGAAGACCTAGTAATTGGTTGGCTTTGTTGTAACATACATATAACTAAATAACATTTAAAGCGCTATTTTTTGAAGGGTGAAGAGTTTGGAGAAAGCAGGGGGAAGTGAACAATCTAGGAAAATATAGTGAAGCTGGAAATTGAACAGAATTGGAGAATTTTTCCAAATCAGATATTTTGGCCTAGATTGTCCACTTCTCCTACCTTCTCCAAACTATTCCCCCTTTAGTGAATAGCCCTAATAGTGTACTAAAGCATAGTGTTTTATATAAAACTACTTTTTTATAGCATTATTTTATTACCTTTTTTTTTTTTGCTTTGCTGGATCTCAGTGCTGCTGATTTTCTGCTCTTTGCAGCCAGTGTCTGTCTGCATGCCTGGATTTAAAACCTGCATGGCATTTCTTAGGGTGGTGTTCCTGATGGTTACAACAGTGAACCATGTGTTTTTAATGTGTGTTAAAACAGCCATTTGTATTCTCAGTTGGCAGCCAGTGTGATAGGGTGACAGCAAAGAATTAATGTCAGTCCCTGAAGATCCCCTGGCACAGACCACAGGACCAATACCTTAGCAGTAGTCATGTTTCTAGGCCAATGCAGGAGGGATGCCAAATTGAACCCGTTAAAGAAAAAAAGGAAAACGTTCCTGAATACACATTTGTTTTAACTTATATGTTTACATCTGCTTAATTGCTTGTGTAGAGACCAGAACTTCTATCTCAATCACTGAATGGTCACATTAGGTAATTTATTTTCTACAATTAAAATATATTCAGAGACTGCTATTATTAAAAGTTCATCAACAAACTACCCTACATGCCACCAAGAGTGTTGGGCATGATGGAAAGGTTTTATGTATAATGGGAACCAACTGATTGGATGGCCCCCCAAAGCCCTGCTTCTTAGATTGGTCCCAGCAACTGTATGTCCCAGCAAGCTTTTCTACTTGGCTTTCAAACTCAGTTAAATAGCCAACAGTTTGTATGTATGCCATTTATCTAGGTAATCATCTCTATTCCCTAATGCCAAATAACGGGACCCTTAGGACACAAATCTTGTTTCTGGTGGACATTTGTTGATCACTTGCAAAGTCATCTTTGACACCTTTGAAATCTGTAACAAAAGCCTAACATTAGTGACTAACAGATGTGAACAGATTTGCAACCTGTGACATGTAACAATGTCAGTGACATTTGTTGGACTGAATGACTTTATGATGGCCACTTTCTTTACAGCAAAAATGGCATAACTAAAAAGAATTCCGAAGAAGCAACAGACCAAATGTTGGTGTTACTCTTTACAGCTTTTGTCAAACATTGCTTTCATGTTTCGAAAAGTGTAGATAAGTAATTAGCTATCTTTGCTGCCTATTTATTAAAGGATAGTACAGAGCTGAGACTCTGATAATTGGGGATACTTCTGATTTTTGTGGTTAAGAAGCATCAGTTCAATATTCCACAGCACTAATAAATTGTACATACATTGGGGGAAATTTATCAAAACTGGAGCAGCTGTGCATGGCAACCAATTAGCTTCTCTCTTCAGTTTGTTTAGTTAAGATTTGAAAATGAAAAAGAGATGCTGATTGGTTGCCATGCAGAGCTGCTCCAATTTTTCCTGTTCCAGTTTTGACCAATTCCCCTCATTGTATTTGCCACTGATTAAGTGAAAAAGATATTTGGCATGGCAATAACCATATCCTTTCATTTTCTGAAAAACCAAAAAGCTTTGTTTCTAGTTTTAGATGATAGGGAAGGTTTACAGCTTCTGTCAGGTTTTTGTAATACTATTGGGGCCACTATTTGCCAGATTTACCCTCACTTTCTGCATCTGACAATGGCTTCGTTAGAGAGGAGGTGAGGGAAAATCTCAAAACAGGGACACAGACAATAAAAATCTTATTTACTTATTTACTCTTATTTACTTGTTTACTAAAGAAAAGCTGTTTTCCATGAGTTACCTTTAGAGAGTTCCCCTCATTTCCTGTCTTGTAAAATGTTCTCAGCACAACAAGAAGTAAAGGTAAAGATAGCATTTAAAACCAGACTGAGTTTCTAATCTTTCTCCACTTTATCCAAAGCTAAGAAAAATTTTGGCTGGACAAACACTAAATTCATTTGTACTAATTCTACCCTTAACCTTCACCCTCAACCTAACCACTCACCCCAAAACTAAACACCAAACTTATACCTAAACTTAAAACTGAAGCGCTACTCTAAGCTCATTCCAGAAACATAACCGTAACTTTTAAAATGTATGTAAAGCCAAAAAAAATTTGTTTTGGATTGAGTAGGGATGGGTTAAGTTGTTTTTTATTCCCAGTGTATTATTGGCTGGTAATGACAGAGCCTTTACTCCTTTCCACTCTATTCAAAACAAAAAAAAACAGGTTTTGCATAGATATACACTTTAAAATAACATATATATCTAACCTGGAACCATAGCATCAACATCAATAAACTGGAGTATAAGCATGTCCAACAAATACAATCTATTACTGGATATTATATCTTTTCTAAAGTAGCCTCTTAGCATTAGAAAAACATGTAAAGAACAGGCTGTATTGTAAATACATCTTTTTCAACTTTCTGTTTTGAAATAAAAATAAATGTAAATAAAAGTACTCAGGCTGTGTACATTTTATTTTATTTATACATTTTATTTATGCATCTCAAAGCTGTACTGAAGAGCAGAACTATACCACAACATCTTTGTTAGAATTCTATGTTGTCATTTTGCATTGTACATTTTAAACTACTCTTCTTTTTTCTGTGATATTGTACTAACATAATGTTTTTTTATGCTTTCTTATATCAATTAAATATGCATCCATTGCCCAAGGGCCATTTAAGAAGAAGTAACTTTTGACTTTCAGTGGCTTAATTGGGTATATCCTGCATTTAATGCTTTTTAGACATTTTTAATAGTTCTGACTGGTTGACATAGAGTTACCAATTTAAGCCTTATTTGTATTCTGAAGCAGTATACAGTTATTTTATCCTGCACCGATTAACAACCACTCATGGCATTAGCTAGTCATTTGTTCTAGTAGGGCGAGAGAAAAAAAAAAGAAGAAGCGTTGTGGGCTTATGGAATCTTCAATTAGTTGTAAGCAAAAGATTTTACACAGAACACAAAAGCCAGCAAGCAAAAAAAAATCTTTTACATTAATTTGAAGATGCCTAGACTTGGAGAATGGTTGGCTCTAACGGGGGCTATGCAAATGAGTCCAATTTAGCATCTTGTATTGAGCTGGAAACTATTGCTAAATGATCAGGATAGCCAGTCACAGATATTAAAATGAATTATATCTAATCTGAATTTTAGTCACGCTACATTAACTAATAGAAAGTTATTAACATTTCAAGAGAAAAAAAGCTTTTGCCTGCAAAATTAACAGTGGCTGGGATGTGACCTGTGAGCCATGCGGTGTGATCACTGTAATGACAGTGTAATGGCATATTTACATTAAAATCTCCGCAGCTAATATGTGATTCAGAATTGGACGTTAAGTCGAGGATTATTTAGTCTGGCCTGTTGGCCTTTCTCTAAGTAGTTTTTTTTTTACTTCAATACAAATCTGAAACTTTTCATTTCATGACTATTTATGTGGCTGGTTACTATGGCTATTTTTCTGCATGTTCGTTTTACATCTAGTTCATCCATTTTTTTTCCTCGTTTCTTTTAATTTCCATCCTCGTTGTTGAGTGGTGTTATAATTTTTTATGTCATTAGAAACTTGCCAGCAAGCAGCTCTTTAAATACAGGCAAATAAAATAGTTGTTATCTATAATTTTTTTTCATGAGAGGTTTTTTCCTTTGTTTTCTTATGTTTTACATAACAAAGCTTATAATTGGGCATCTTCAAGAAAAGTTGTTTATTGTTGTCCAGAAGTGATTGCTTAGTATTTGCATATGCCACATAGTTTCTAGCCTTTTTTTCAAGTGAACCTGTCATTTTAGATTGTAAGCCCTCAGGGGCAGGGCCCTCCTTACCATCTTGTCTTGAATTGTATTGTGATGTCTACCTTATATTGCAAAGCGCTGCACAAACTGATGGCGCTATATAAATCCTGTATAATAATAATAATAATTTTGGAGTAGCTAAATGCTGTAAATAAAATACAGGGCATACTTGAAAAAGTCCTCATACTACCAGAAGAATGTAAACTTACTAGTTTTCTCTGTTTGATCGATGCGCCAATAATGGGTTGCTTGAAACAAATCTTGTCACTTCTTCAGATTATGGTGTGTGACAAAACATTGGGGAAAAGAAAGTGATAAGACAAGGGAAATAATAATGAATCAATGGGCATAAAAGACCTTAACTATCTATTGTTGCTTACCAGAAACAAACATGTAAAATAATTAAATGATCCCTTGTTCAGTTACATTGCTCATTGTATACAGTGTATTACATTAAAATCAATTAAAATAAAGGTAAATTATAAAAAGACTCCTTCTGGGCTTGATGATTATGATTGTTGGGTGATGATTATAATTTACCTTTATTTAATTATAAAGTAATTCATTGTATACAATGGGTAATATTTCACGAGAGATTATTATGCTTTAATTACTTTATGTATTTATTTCTTGAAAGCAACAATTTCAAGTTTGGGTCTTCATTTTACTTGTCTTAACCCTTTCTTTTACCCAGAGTTGTCTTACCCACCTTATTATTGCATGTGGTGTGCAATAGAAACAAGATTACTCCAATTGGCCATCCAAATAGGATGTTGAAGTCCTGTAGTCCTGTGGCAGAGGAACAGCAGACAGCTATGAAATACTGACTGAGGTTCAACTCCTCATACTTTATACCCACCCCTTCTTGTATGCTTGTTATCATGACAGCCTTGAAATATCAGATTGTGGAAGTAGTAAATAATGCACTAATACTTTTAGTTTCAGGCATTAGTGGGTCATGTTATCTGTGCTTGCAAAATTGTTATGGTTTTGAAAGATTGTATGTGCTTTTGGGAACTCTTCTTGTCATGCCTGCAATTCCATAAATAATGTCAAGAGGTACCATAGTCTGGTAACTGTTACCATATAAAGTTTTGCTTGTGCAATATCTTCTGCATGTTATGCAACTCTCAGTTTCTAAGTTGTGTTACTGTGGGTCTTTGTACTTTAGAGGTCTGGCTATTGTTTTGTTTGCTTATTACATTTCACATTGGGGTACACAGCAACCTGATTTAAATCCTCCAATTAGGTTGCACCCAATGTACATTTGGTAGCCACTGCACAGAAAGGAGGAGATATAAGGTACTGTGACCAAGCCATGTGCTCTCTTTTCCCTGGGTTACAAAGGCATGCAGTATGAACCAGCATGAAGCTGAGAGGTAAATATTGTTTTGTGTGGTATTTGTAATAATGTAACCCTACCAATAAATGTATATTGCTGATTGAATTTCCTTTGTCTAAGAATCCTCAGATCTAGGGGTGTTTATGTGAATATTCTTATAGTGGGTGGAATATATTTACATATTTACTTCACCTGAAAGACCTTCTTCTTAACAATATCAAATGGTGGGGTTCCATTTTTGGCTTATCTGCCTCTTTTAGCTATTGTCATTGTCAGCCTTTCACCAGGAAAATGACGTTTCCCTGGAACAGAGATAATCTCTCTGCAATATGACATTGTAAAGTAATTTAGGTGTTAAGGAGCGTAATATGCCAGGTTGCCCACTTAAGCATTGGGGCAATACAGTGTATTAACAAAGCTTTTCTGTAACGACTGAACAAAATGATGCAATAATCCTTTTTCTATTATGTTAGTTGATTTTTCTGTTTTCCTATATATTGCAGGTTGGTTTATTAGATTGTATAATAAAGAAAACAATCATTAACTGCAGCACATGGTTGTCAATCCAATACATTAAAATAAGGGTTACCTGGTCATTCATGTCTTTCCACTTATAGGTAAATATTCTATATTTCAATGTTTTATATTTTATTTTCACCAGTGTTTCGACTTGCGGCTCTTGAAAAATATAGGCAAACATACAAAATTCCCACTCAATTTCCAACTGCATTAAACTCACTGTCTGTGTCCATCAACATATACTAAATAAATAAAACATATTTATATATACTGTGGATGCTATGGACTCCTTTTCCTGTTAATTGATAAAAAAAGATAGACTAGATATATAGGAACCATAGTTATCTTATTATAGTAAAAATGAGACAAAGGTGCTCCAGTAATTACTGATATTGCTGTTCCAATTATTTTCTAGAGGGAATCAATGTTTATGGTAATGCAGAACCCCAGTGTTTTTATTGTAAAATTCCAAAATGCTAGTAGTGTTAAAATAAAAAAAAACAGCTTTTGCAAAATATACATACCTTGGGGTTGATTTACTAACCTTATAAACACACCACGAACGTGTATACACCTCTGTAGTGTGTTCCCTCCCAGCATGATCTATGGGTGGAATCTAAACACCTTTGTAATGTGTACACACCCAGCAGCTGTGTTGTGCAAAGCCCTGAAGGAATTCCAAGGTGATGTTGGGTAAATTAGCTCTATGTTGTGTTGCTTGCGTTGATGAATGCAAGGAATGTAAATGCATGAGCTAACCATTTTTGTCTAAACTGTGAAGCAGCATTATATATGCATCATGTGCATGATTTTTCCATATATGGCATTAGTGGAAATATGCTTTTAGAGACTTTTTGGTTGATAAATACGTTTTGCTGTGTGAAAATCACACACACCTGGTGTGTGTGTGTTTAGGTTAGTAAATCACCCCCCTTAAGTCTGCATTACTTTGTTTCCACTGCTAGATGTTTCTAGTCTTCCAGGCTTAATGACAGCCAGAAGTTAAAATCAGGAGTTCCGTCATCTTGTAGTAAAATGCAAGGTTCACTTATTAGAAACCCCATGTAAAACCCTGTGCTTGCGTGGGTTTCCTCCAGGTACTCCGGTTTCCTCCCACACTCCAAAGACATGCTGGTAGGTTAATTGGCTCCTCTCTAAGTTGGCCCTGTATGTATGCATGTGAGATAGGGACCTTAGATTGTAAGCTCCTTGAAGGTAAGGACTGA
Source organism: Nanorana parkeri (assembly GCF_000935625.1). Taxonomy (NCBI): domain Eukaryota; kingdom Metazoa; phylum Chordata; class Amphibia; order Anura; family Dicroglossidae; genus Nanorana; species Nanorana parkeri. Next base: position 1,328,389 of record NW_017306515.1, read on the forward strand.
TGTGAATGTGAAACTATGTAAAGTGCTGCGTAAATTGTTGGCGGTATAGAAATACACTGTAATAAATAAATAAATAAATAAATAAAAGTCATTGCAAGATAGTAATTGAAAAAGGTACCTGTAAGGAAATAGTTAGAATGTATACTTACCGCCTAGGCGACTTAAGCAGAAGATGAGGGTAAGGCAAGTATGTAACCTAACTTTTTTCCTTACAGGTCCATTTTTCAACCATACTTTTTACTATACAGTGATTTTTACCAGTAGGGTGTAGTGATTTTTACCAGAGAAGGAATTGCATTGAGGTGTCTTTCATTTTCAGTGGCATCCCAACACACATCCTCATTACATGTGAATCATCTGTGCATTGTGGTGCATTGGAAAAATAACTGCAGGTTCTTGAGTGTAAAGGGGATGCCTTACCGTCAACCCACATTAATGGACAAGCAGTCCCCCACCACAAACATGTGAATATGGCCTAAAGGCAACCTTTGCTTATGCACTTTTGCTTCATTTTGATCATTTTGAATTGACAGGCTAGTGACAGGTTTACTTTAAACATTGAAACTCTCTTTCAAGGAGCAATGATAACTTACTGTACACCCAATAATAAGTAGGGATGCACCGATACCAGTATTTTGGTACCGAGTACAAGTACCGATAATTTTTTTCGCCAATACCAATTACCAGGAGCCCCATTCTGGAAGCCGGGTGGCGTGTAATGACTCGCCACCTGGCTTCCTGATTAGCCGGACAGCGTGTAAAGACTCACCACCCGGCTTCCCGATTAACAAGAAAGTCTGTTCCCTCTCACCTCGGCATGTCCAGCCTGTCACCCCCAGTGCCTCTCCAGCCATGAGCGGCCTTCCTCCGGAGCCGTCTTGCGGCCTTCCTCCGGAGCCGTCTTGCTGGCCAATCATGGAAGCCGGGCGCCGTGTAATGACGTGACACCCTGCTTTCTGATTGGCGAGGAGGCCGGCTCCATGCTCCCTCGTCATGAGATGACGAGGGAGCATGAAGCCGGTTTCCCGGCCAATCAGAATGCCGGGTGCTGCGTCATTATACGGCGCCCCTACTTCCTGATTGGCCAGCTTCCCGATCAATCAAGAAGGCGGGCAGCGCGTCATTACACGCTGCCCGGCTTCCTGATTGGATGGGAAGTTGGCTCCAAGTGACGAGAGAGCATGGAGCCGCTTCCCGGCCAATCAGGAAACCGGGCAGCGTGTAATGACGCGCTGCCCGACTTCCTGATACAGGAAGTATTGGGCTAGGAATCGGAGCATTTGGGCAAGTACGAGTACTCGCCCAAATACTCGGTATCAGCACCGATATCGATACTAGTATCGGTATCTGCGCATCCCTAATAATAAGCATACACTAAAACAAAAATAGAGAAGAGTTTAATTCCAAAAGAAATTCATATATTTTAGTCCTTTTATTTTATTCATGAATATGGTAAAACAAACAAAGCAGTTGACCAGTGTGCTTCTTTGCTTATTCTTTCTGTAACAATGTAGCAAATATGAATAAGCACAATAAATACAATGAGCATTTATTTTCATTTAAAATACTGTTTCACTGGAGGATGCAAAAGTGAATGCATATGTCTGTCTGCAAGGACACAAGCATCCAATTAAATTTAAAAAAAAGGAAAAAATATATATTCTAACAAAAAGAAATGGAATAGCATGAGTGAGCGTGAACACAAGGTCATATTACTGATGCTAATTGCGAGATGCTACATCATAGATCTTTAAACAATCAGAGTTCTGGTCTGACTATATATCTTTGTGTTTTAATAACTACTGAATACTTTCACTATAATTCAGAAATACTCATATTATCAAGTGTAGATTATAAGATCTATTCACCAATGCATAACAGATATAGTATTACAATTACGTTATGTTAGTTTCTGACTTTTTTCCCCAAATCATATTATTCTTTTACAGTTTGCACAACAGTACAAAAAACTATGACGATACAGTAAATAAATTACACAGAGTTGGAATTATCACAACGTGTAACATTATCACAACGTGTAACACAGTCTGTTGATAAGAGCCAATTAAAATATAGCAAAATTGTGAAAACGCAGGTGAGATGGGATCGTAAAGCAATCTCTACCATAAAATCATTTTTAAATAAAAATTATGTTTTTAATTTACTAAAGGTTTTATCACACAGATCAGTTACATTTACCTTAAAGGAGAACTATGAGGAGAGTGCTTTTCACTCACCTCATAGTTCTAGCCGACATGTGATAATGAGACTGTCACAGGTTGGATCAGTAGATCGGAGGTGAGCGAACACATACCGGCGTTCGTTCACCTCTCGCTCCTGTCACGTCTCTCTGCCGTGACAGGGGAGGGGCTGGATTCCCCCCTCCCGCCTCCAATCCGCCAGCGCTGACTAGCGCAACAGACGGGGGAGGGGGCGCGTACAGCTGGCTCTGCCTCTAGATAGGCAGAGCCAGCTGTCAGTCATGCAGCTGGGCGGATCCCGCCACAATTGTCGGGATTCGCTTCAGCTGCAGCTTCTCAGTATACCGCGACCTGCAGCTATACTGAGCCTAGGGTGATGGGAGCACATAGTTCTCACTAAGGAGAACTATGGGGAAAATCCTTAACCCCATAGTTCTCCTTTAAGCACATTATTGTATCAAGTTGTTTTGGTTTTGTATATTTCAAGATCACTTTACAAATGTATCCCAAAGGTTTTTGTTTTTCAGGCAGACATAAAAAAGACACCAATGAATACAGTTATGGACAAAGGGCATAGCTAATTCCCCATGCCCTTTGTTTGACAATCCCTTTCCTATTAGCTTTAACAATGAAAATAATTGATTTTAAAGATTCAGCTCATATTGGCTTCAATGGAATTTAAATTAATGTACGAACTTAAGCGCCGCCTGGTGAACATCCTGCTAACCGAACCCAGAACCTTCGTCTCATAACTATTCTCTATGTATTTCAATTGTGTGTTTTTTACTATTTTAAAAGCTTCTGAAGTTAATTGTGTTTTTCTATTCGAAGTCTACTAAAGACAGTAAGGACTGGAACCATTTTTGGGGAAATAAATTAGCAATTAATGATGAAATATACTGATTAATGATGCTCTCAATATGTAAATAACTACAATAACCACACTACATGTGAAAAATCACAATTACACATCTATATTATATGTATTTATTTATGTGAAGTGAACATTTTGAGTAAATTATTGCGAGTTAAATTAACAAGCACAGATGAATAATTAATGCATAGTGAAATGACCCTCATGCCATATATCAACATCTGTAGGTTGACAGAGATTGTGTAAAAATATTTGCAGATGAATATTCATGCCATATTATGGGAACATTGGAAAAAGTGGAACAACTTTTAAATATTATGGTGTAAAAGGAACATAGGTTTAAAAAGACCAATTGTTTATCAACTTCAATTAAACCCAATTAAAATGCTGTCAATCCTTAATCAGTTGCATTCCCACATGGTCCCAATCAATTTATCTGCATAGTTTTTGTTAGCAGTATAAAGTATTTTATAATTACAAATCCGTGTATTATATTAGTGACAATCAGGAACAAATAAAAGAATGTTATATATATAGAGAGATATATAGAGATATATAGATATATATATCTCTATAAATCTCTCTCTCTATATATATATATATCTTTATATATATATGTCTTCACATGTGTTACATGAGCGATAGGAAAAAGAAAACAAGCCAGTAGAATGAAGAGGAATGTCCATTCAAAACACTAATTTAATGTGAATGTACAGTTGTTTTAACTATTTAAATAAACATGTACAAGAGATTAGATTTGTGTATATAATGTTATCAATGTTTTGAAACCTTTATTCTGTTTTTGACTTGTATTTTTAAACTTACTTGGGGCAGCCATGTTTGTTCATAACATATGCAGTCTCTGATCCCTGTTTTGCATTACAACACCCTGACTGATTTACTAAAGAGTAGATCATGTTCACTCTCAAAGTGAATTTTTGCATCATTAAAGTGAATGAGATAAAACAGAGTGAAAAATCTCCAGTATAAAGTGCCTAATGATATGCGATGTAAAATAATATAAAAAACAGGATTTTTGTTTGCGCATAACTGGATACTTAAAAGCAGCACAACTTTACCTCATTCACTAAGCTAATTGGAAATTTGCTTTGCAAAAAAAGGAGATTCACTTAGTTTAGTGAAAAAAAGTAGTGAATATGCACTATGTCTTTAATAAATCAACCCCACTGGAGTGTGCTTTATGGCTCCCTCTCACAATACAAGTCCATCAGTCAACCAAGTCATTACATATAATGCACTGACTGGCTAACATATTATCTAAACATGTGAATGTGCAACTATGTAAAGCGCTGCATAAATTGTCGATGCTATATAAATACCTGTAATAAACAATTGTAAAGAAAGTAGAGTATTAACACATTGAGTGTTTGGGCCCTACTATACTCCAGTTAATGCTATATTTTATACAGTAACACAAATATGGAAAATCAAGTGAGTAAAAATTTAAAAACATATAGAAATGTAAGTTAAACACTGCAATAATAACCCAAAACATGTACTCACTGAAAATATACCCTTTTCCCTTTAATGGCAAAAAATATGAGATAATAGTGAGTTTGGGCCAGTTTCACATTATGCTGTTACATATATTTATTATGTATACATATAAATTTAAAATAATCACAATTTACTAAAACGGCAACCTCAGTATACAAAATTATGGAAATGTATACTGCCTTAGGAAAATATGCAAATATGCCAGGAAGAATGGAGATTTCTAGATGATATCGTATATTATACATATACATTATAGATGTAGTATATACTGTATGATTCTTCCATAGGCAATTAAGTGGTGAGTTTCAATATTCTATCAATGTTATTATGAAGTTATAAGACAAGGACTAAAATATAATTACATTTAAATAAAATATATTTTTGTGGTCAATTTTATTTGTTTTTAGGTTAAAATTGTATTTAATTTCCTTTAAGTAAAGATTTAACAAAGAGGCTAACCAATAATTAAAGTGACATTAAAGTTAAACATCTTTTTTCCCTCCCGGAATGTTAATTAAAGCACTTACCTTAAATGATGTTTCTTAATCCGATCTTCTTCTTTCCTATCCTTTTCATCTGTCCCTTCACCGCTGTGGCGGCTCTCTGATCCAGCGCTAACTCCTCTGAGCCTGCTGGCACTTCCTGTCCCACAGTGTCTGCATGCGGGTGCACGCATCCATAGACTTGCCTTGTGTCTCTCCTCGCGTCCTGGCCGAAAATGTGAACTGTGCATGCACTCACCCCAAGATGCTTTGCGGCAGCCCGATAATTTTCACATTTTAGGACAGGAGCGCGCAGGGAAGACACAGGTAAGTATTAACCCTTTTCAAAGCGGGTTTTTTTAAACACTTGTTTTGCATATATCTACTGCTTTCTAGCAGTAGATATATGCAAAAAAAAAACGGAGGGTTTAATAACCCTTTAAGCCTTGGTACAACTGACTAATCTAGATGGGTTCTGTCTTTGGTAGGAGGGGGCAAAAGAGGTATTTTCTCTGAGTCATTCAGCTGTGAGTGTAATCTGTAGTCAAGATCACATTCTGGTTATAAGTGGTAAATATAAAATACCAAAGTAAAAATAAATAAAAATAGTTGCACATAAATACTAATAAAACATAATAAATAAATATATGAATTGTATAGAAAAACATTAATGTTACATTCACTATCCTTTAAAATAGCCAAAGGTGTTGTCCTGCTTTACTAAGTGCACAGTTTGCAAATGTGTTATCATTCATGCTGCTTAAAGTAAATGTTTCCCTGTTTAGGGCTTACCTATTTGCTCTCCTATTCCAAGAATACCTTTTATTGTTTTTGTATAACCCTAACCCTATGGTGTAGCATCCATACTTCAGATAATAAAAACAAGTCAAAATAAGATGGGTCCCTGTCCATGTTGTGACAATAATTGTGTTTATCTCCTAACAACCTAATTTGTTTTACAACTGACCAAATATGTAATATAACAAATCCATTGCAATGTGGGGGGTATGCTCTAGCCTCATCTAGCCTAAAGGAGATGAACATGGAACATGACGGTACACATCCTATCAAAAACAAAAAACTTCTGATGTTGTAGTGCTAAGCTGCTCTTCCACAGAGCACACCAGAAAAGCCATACCTATTACATTCATGCACAGTGATGTATTTAGGTTTCGTGCTGCCCTAGGCAAGATGAAACTCTGCACCCCCCCATCTAAATTTGTCCCACCCCTTCCTGTTCAAGACATTTTGCGCAACCTGTCAAGTCGTTGGACACTGCTTCTGACAGGTTGCGCTATTAGGCCTGTACAGATACTAAATACATGTACTTTCAGTCCTTTCTTTTATTATCTTGACGCATGTACGTTTCCTTCTAACCTCTGCTAACATATGACAATGGTATCAGTGTATAATATATGTGAATCTCAGTCAACACCAACCACCCAATCAGCTTGCCACAAGCCCAACATTCCTTCAATGGGCTCCTGGATATTTCACCCTGATCGAACGTCGGCTCAGTGGTAAGTCCCGCCCCGCTCTCGCTATCCCCAGACACTCAACCTGTTCGTTGCTCGGGGTACAGGGGCAGTGTGAAGAGGAGGTGCCCGGGGCGAGCTGTCTGGGCCGCCTGTGGGGGAGTAGACCGGCATCTTACTGTACTGACAGGCGCTCTGCTGGCGGTGAGACATGGACTACCCTGATTTTGTGCACCCGCCGCCAGCTTTCCTCTTTGCAGGGGGGTGAAAAATGCCGCTCCCCTGCAAAGTGCCGCTCCAGGCAAACGCCTTGTTTGCCTCGCGGTAAATACGCCCCTGTTCATGCAGTCTTCTCAGTTACAACTTATATAGGACCAAAACAGCTAGGGACCAAGGGATAAAGTAAGAAGCTAATCGGTGGATAGCCCTCAGAATATAACAAATGTCATGAGATTCTCATCTAGCCTCACTTTATGAATAGCCCTCAATTACCCACAGTAACTAAACCAATTTCTAACAAACCAAGTCAATTAATACTTAGGCCACAATTATTATTTTGTAGAAGAAGCATTAGAACAGTAGAAGAAGCATTATTAATAATTTATTGAAGAGACCAAGGCCTGTTCTGTATTATTATCAAGTCCTTCAGAATACCAACAGATGTCTATCCTATAATGTTTTACATAAGACCCTTGCAGGCTGGTGTCCAACCTGCATTCCAAGGCAACCACATGCTGCCTTTGGTACTTGTTGTGTGGCTCTCAGACCCGGTAGAGGCAGTAGGAGCATTGTTTTTTTAAAGAGGTAATAGAATTGGTCTCTTCTAGCCTCAAGTAACATGTCCCTAGTCTCACTCTGGCTTCTGCAGGAGGCCTCCGGTATCCAAATAAACCTGTAGCATGTCCCCAGTCTCTGACCATAATTTCCTCTAGTATGTCTGCAGTCTCTGAAAGTCCTTTCGAACATTATGTGCAGACCTTTGGTGACATCAGGGGCCGCAGTTGAGGCCCCCTATACCTCCTAGGCTGAAGACTACTGTCCTAGCATAGCAAATTGAACCAATCTTTAAGAGGGTTTTTTATGTATTTTTCTAAATTAACTGCTGGTTTCGGATATATTATTTTCAACCTAAAAATGTAACTATAGGATAATATAACTACAAGAATTCTTCAACTCCACAAATTGTCTTATGTAACAGTTGTTATAATTTATCATATGTTTTGGTGAAATTACTGTGGACACACAAAATTCAACCCTGAGGTAACCCCCTGAGGTCGGAGGAGCCTGAAATGCATAAATGTCAATTGGTTGATACCCATTGGAGTCTACTGCGGACACTGCTATGATTAATGAGTATGGAGCAGGAAAGGTATCACTGAGTTACTTAAAAAATCAACAAAGTAGTGGCATTTGCCCTGTTGGGACAAAAAACCAAAGGGAATAAAGGAATGTTCATGGTCATTTGAGTATTGTGTTGTATTAGTGAATGGAAGATGAGAAACACATTACTTAAAGACGTTTTGAATGAATTTACAAATCTGTAATTCATTTTAACAGCAACCAATTTTAATACCTAACTCTGTCTTTATGTCAGCCTCCTGTAATCATCTGTACAGCAGCAATCCCCTGTATACCATTACATTAGTAGCAAATTAAGCTCTGCTGCAACTTACATGTGATGACAGTGAACATGTTGCCAGAAGGAGAAAGCAGAATGAACATAGTTTATATACTGGGAGTGTGATCTGGACCAAGCACTGCTGCCATTACAATGCACTTTTTCTTTTGTGCTGGGCTTTAAATTCATCCGAGTGGCTACCATTCTTGCTTATTTTGCTTTGAAATGCACTTATATCTCATTAAAAATGAACGGACTGCCTTAACACAGCATGCCTCAAAAATGAGTGTGAAGGGGCCTTTAGGGTTATAGTCCTACAGTCATTAGGATCAGCTTTGTATTTGGGTCAAGGCTGGGTTCAAGGTAAATCCAACCTGTTTACATTCTGCAAAGGTGGATTAAAGTGTCTGTTCACCGCCATAGCAGCTAACTACATATTATGCACCTCTTGGCCTCTGAACATAAGTTAAGTGGCTTAAAATGGCCAATAATGTGAGCTTTGTTATGTGCCATCCTCTAACCATAAAAAGGCAAGGTTCCCAGCAGCAATATTGACAATGTGATAGAGAAAGCATTGGGACTCATTGTTGTTGTTGAAATGCAAAGGCACAGATTAGTTTAAAGGTGCCCATACACCTGTCGATTATCATACGATAATCGTGGGTGATCCCGCGATCGTACGATAATCGGCAGGTGTGTGGACAGCGTGCGACCACTTCTACTGTAAGGTCGTATGACTTTCCTCTTACGAGCAGGCTTGAAAACCTGCTGAAAATCGTACGATTTTTGGCGGGTTGGTGGCGTGGTTGGAAGACGAATGCAAGTGCACACTGCCCGCTCAGCGCTGCAATCATCGGAAGCCCTCCCCTCAGCGAGCAGGCTTGCGATGATCGCAAGTACGATCTGCCTGTCCAAGATGGGCAGATCGTACACAATTTTAATGACCTTACAACCATCGCACAATGAATGTCGTAAAATCCGCTCTGTGAATCCAGGGGCTGTGTAGTGTGGGGGAGAATCCCACACACTGTGCCTTTTTGAGCTTGAAAAAGAGGTATCACTCCTCGAAACGCGTTGCTCACTGCCCTTCCATCCCGTTACCACCCCATCCCATCACAGACCCGACTGACAGCCGACATTTCTCAGTCAACGGCTCCCGCACACTGCCCCAGCCTGCGCTGACAGGTACTGAGCATCATGATCCACAGCCGCGGCCACAGCTGTTCAGCCGGCATCTGACACCGCCGATTCTCCCCCACACTACACAGCCCCTGGATTCACAGAGCGGGGCCACGGACTTAGTCCCCATTCTTTTGTTTTCTCCTCCCCCCCCCCTCATCCACAGCCTCCTCTCCCCGTGTAGATGCACATCTTCTGGCACACCAGTTTCAGATAGACACCACGGATGTCCCGATCCTTCACACGGGCCTTCCATCCTCTGGTCCCACGACCTAAAATGTAAGTGCTCATCCTTTTGTTTCCTCAGCTGTTCATTGGTTTTTCGCCCTTTATATCCATTTCTCACATTATTTTCCCTGTCACCTTCCCTGTTTTGTCCGACCCGGTCAGTCAGCTGACCTAGTGTTGCGCCCTTTTGGTTAAGGGGCCTTAACCAAAAGGGCCCTTAAGACTTGTAGGCACTGGTGTCTTAAAGTAGATGTAGTAACAATTGCAAAATGTCAGCAGCACTCCAGCACAGAGATTCACGTCAGTGCAATTAATTTGCACTGACATGAATCTCTGTGCTGGTGACATTTTGTAATTGTTACTATGTTTCGAACGGCGCAATCCGCAGTCATTAGAAGCATCCGTTATCTCTGAGATATCCGGCAAGGTATATGGACTTTATTAAAGTAGATGTAAACCCTTCACTGGACGTCCTTCAGGTAGCAAAATGCTGTGCATTCTGGGTAATTTGGGGGTGAGGAGGGAAGATTTTTGTACATGTTAATGCTATTGATGTGTGTCCTGCAGCCTCTTTACAGCCTCCCCACAGGCACTGTCTATGTTTGTTTTTTAAAGGGCATATTGTGAACTGATAAGATCAATGTTGGACAAAATTTTGCTCATCTCTATTCAATAGCTCAACAGATGTACAGAGTAATTGAAACGTGTTTCATTTTAAAAACACTTACCCTGCAGAAGATTATTTTGTTGCTCTCTTTTTCTGCAAATAACTTTCAAAGTTTAATTACTTTTCTCATTTGACGTAAGAAAAAAAATAGCAGCTGATAATTTCTGGTAATGGCGAGATACAGGGGAAATAATATCCGACAAATGAGGTTTGCTGCTTTCTGTAAAAATGCGTCTGGGCTTTCGTCCACATTAACAATATAAATGGGAAATTTGTAGAGTTAATGTATAGTGTTCATTAGCTCTGTATGGGTTTCTTTCTCTATCAACAACCTGACATAAGTACTTCCACCAAGTACAGGACTCTTCTCATTAACCAGAACTTTCTAATGGAACTAGAGCACGTGTTGGTGGAAAGCTAATATTTGTTTTAATGACTGATTTCAAATGGCAGTGCAAAAAGTGATGAAGGAAAGCAAGTTCAGTGTAAGGGGGAGAAATGTGTTAAGCACACACCGGAGATTACCCAGCACAGGCAATGTATTTTCAGCAGCACTCAAGCAATTTCCATTACTCTTAGGGAGCCTGCACACGTTGATGTCACTGTGTGAAGACCGAGAAGGGTGCAATGAAGCAAAAACAAAGATGCCAGTTTGCAAAATAATACAGCGATGTGGCTATTGTTTACATGATTTTAAAAAATCCTGCCGGTAGTATTTGAGTAGAGGAAAATGTTGTCCTTAGCAACAAATCTGATAACTAGTAAAGGTAAACTGCAAGCAAAATGAAAACTAACACTTACCTAAACCCAAAAACCAAAATGTAATATATTCAAGCTTATTATTTCTTAAATTTGGTGGCTGCATTAGTTTTCTTTTTTTCAAGCTTTCTTTCCTTTATTTCTACCTGGTGATTTTGCCAGTAACACACTTCCAGTCTTAGGATAAAACTCTGTCTCACCATACTGTATCAGGACAATAGAAACAAGATAGGGCTATGGAACAGCAGCCTTCCCCCCTTGTCCATAACATAGAGGGCATGGTTCCGTAGTCCTCAGAGAACAATGTAATTGATAAGAGTCAGCACAGGTAGAGAGCACAGGAAGTTATCACCTCACAAGATTTCTGGCAAGATCAACAGCTATGTTTCGAACTTACCAAACAGATATAACAAAATGCTTTCATGTATATATTAAACACACCTAAAGAGGCAAAAAGATAAGTTATTTTTAGGGGCTTACATGCACTTAAATGCCATAGACTTGAAATGCACAACACACTGAATCTCAGAAAACCTAATGCAGAAAAAAATGTATCTATTAAAGACTAAACTTACCTTTTAGATCATGTTTCATGTTACACCCATATTCAGGGTGTAACTCATATATTAGCACATTGTCAGCCCCCAAACCCCATTCACCCCCCACCCCCCACTTAGCCGAATCACAGGGTTCTTTTATGTGCAGGCTTTTGCTTTTTTTTTTAGTCTGACATGGTTGTGCATGGCTTCACCCACACAGCCCCATCATTCACAGATCCTGTGAAAGGATCTGTGAATGAAGAAGTCTCGTCTGCCACCGTAGCAAAGGAACTTTTAGTTCTCATTGGAATACAAGTGTGGTGATGTCACTGCACTTGTAGCCCTTTCATTCTTCCTCCCGTCCAGCTATGATTAACCCCAAGTGGTGGAATGCGCGAGAGGAGTTGGAGTGGGAGAGATACTATGGTGGTGTATACTTTGTATTGTGAACTTTGCATGGAATTTACAGCAATAAAGTTGGATTTTTATGGACTTCGGTTTTGTGCGGCTGATTGGAGAGATATTCCTCCCATCCATGTTACTAAATGTCCATACCTTAGTACAGACTGGGACAGAACTGGGACAGAAGACTGGGGCTGGGACAGAATGAAAACTCTGCGGGAGTATTGCACCCGTGATCCATTGATAATGATTGCAATGCTTTACTGCCTCCAAAGTAAAAAAAATAAAACATGCATGTTTTTTTCTTTTATGAATATGTCATGCATTTTTTTTAAAGGTGGTCTTTAGCTTTCAGAAGGGCCTCACAGCTGCCAATCAGATTAGAGTAGTGGACTTTCTGACTTTATTTTATCTGCCGTTGTTGTTGGATAACATGGAGCTCTCTGATTGGTTTCATTGCCTTTTAGAAATGCTTTGAAAGTATATTTGAGCACTAAATCTCCTTTTCCAGCATATTTGGAATAATGTTTCACTTTATACAGTTTTCTTAAGCAAATGTTGCAATGTTTCTTACCTGGGGATCCTGGGAATACTTCCTGTTGCAGGCTAACAATGCTAAACTACTTCCCCAAGATTAGCAGCAGCAGCATAGTCAGCCAGCCATGCAAGCCCTTTCAGCTTACTATTGGGCTGCCTATCTGATAGACCAATCATCAAATATTCTGTAAATCTTAATTTCTTAGCTATTAGGCAGAAAATTGCAATTTACAGACATTCCTATGGAGCTAGAATGCATACCTAGAGGTGAAAATTCACAGCCCCACAATCTACCACAAGCATCAGAAAGGAGCAACATCTAGAGGGATACAGGGATACAGGGGGAGCATGTTAGACACAAGTGAAGCAGCATTTGGCTCAGACAGGGAAGGTAAATTATGTTTTTTCTTATGAGACTTGTGCATCATTTAGTAACTGGATTTTGGACTTGTTCAGACTTTAAAACAGGAGCCTTTAGTTTAACTTTAATCATGGTGTAGGTATTTGAAGCAACACATCCTTTTATTATTATCTTTAGTATGAGGTTGAACTTAATCTTTAGGCAGCACATAGGTGCATTAATGTGCAAGGTCAGTCAAAAAGGATTAGCTCAATTTAGGTTGTATATAGCATTAAAAAGTGTAATCATGCTCATATCCCCCTGTTAATATCCAAGCAATGTTATTGTTACACCATATTCAGACTAAAATCAGATTAAATAATTATTTACCAGAAAGAATAGAAGATAAATATTTGTTTTTCTTTTTAACCAACTGATTTATTCTCAGCTTTGAAAATGCCTTGTTCAAAGTGTCAAACCAAGCTGATATTTTTGGTGCTAAGTTGTTGTCTGTCCATTCTCACAGCACTCCCCCCATACAAACTACAGACACTGGTAAGAGTTCATTCTAAAGGTTGTAAAATAAAATTATGCCTTGTCTACTATGCCCTTATTTTGTTATTTGATTAAAAGGCTGACAAGGAACATAAATACATTATATCTTCCACGGCTGCAAATCATTCACAAGCCTTTACCTTGAGAATTATCTGCAGTATTGCCTTTAGTGTATTTTTAGTAAAGGGGAAGAAAATCAATTTCTTAGCAATCTACAACTGGTATTCCAGTGACAATGACACTATTAAATCTTCTCTCACACTGTGATTTATCCAAGTGATTCACTTGCAGACTTCACATTTTGTAAAGTAGACTTTGCCGGTTTCAAAAATTGTGATTATAGCTCCAAAATCATTTTCTGTACTTGTTTTCAGTGATTTATGCAGCACTGTTAATTAAGGCATTTATTTTATACAGTAAATAGCAGGGGGGAAATATACTCATAAAGTAGAACAAATACACATTCTCTAGTTTGTTTTTAATTATGATGAGTAAACTATAAATAGAATATTTATATGTTATCAGTCAGTAATTTTTGTTTTTTGTTTTTCTACTTTAAAACAAGAACTTCTAATAAATTAATAAATAAATAAGTCAGCAATGACTATAATATTTTAAATAGCTATTTATTTGTCTTCTGTCTTTTTTAAACCAGATCTAAACCAATTTACTAAAATATCATACTGTATAAGATTTAACATAATGATTTAATTGTATAAGTTTTTTTTTTATCTGCAGCTTTCATTAAATAATACCTAGATATCCTGCCATGAAGGTCCTTGTTCAGCCACTTGCTGTAATAGGGTTAACATACTCCATCCCTGTTTTCCAGCTATGCACCGGCCATGTCACCCTGTTTCTCTAGTTGGTATATCATGTTCACACATGTTGCAATATGACTGTACAATCTCCTTTAGATCTACTAACAACTATGTAGGGAAATGCCTGTCTGATGGTCTTTATAATACATATATTTGGTCAGATTGTAATGTGCATGGTGAGCATAAAAATGAGCATACAATTGAACTGTAACTCAATGGGAAGAAGTGGCAATAATAACCTGATGAAGGTTCTAACCCTTATCCACTTTACTGAAATGGGTGTTTCTGTAGCTCTTTCAGTTGAATCCCTGTGATTGGGGAACAAAAGTAAGAAGACACCTAGACAGCAACAGCAACAAAAACTTGACAGAGGTTCTAAACCTTACCACCAATTCTAAAACAAACAAATAGTTTAAAATAGTATTACAATTAGATTTTAATATAATAATACCATAAGTCCTGAGAATGTTCTATCACTTCCAAAATGTAACATGTCAAATACTATCTTAGGTGCAATTTGTTTGAAATATACATCTATGTTTTAAATTATTCAAATGTAAGCTCTGGGTCCCCACCCATTACTAAATCCTTCCCCATGAGATCCCTCTTGATAGCATTTTTCAAATTTTTTTATACTGTTCTTACCTTTATAAGATGTCTTCTGGTGAGTCAAAGTGACAGATGGGATATTCTTCCTCTTTGTCTCTTCCCCGGTAGTGGCAGTCCTTAGCGATGTTAAGAGTGTCATTGCAACATCACTGCTGTCTGCATAATTATACCATATGTTCAGGGCACTGTAATGATACCCCCTCAGGGGCGAGTCCAGGATTTCTCACACTCACAGTGTGTCCTCAGTCTTCAGGGTTGGGCCTTATTCAACTTTTAGTGGTAAAAACACATTTTTGCAGGTGGCAGCACTGGAAAGGCAGCGAGTATTACAGCAAGCACTGCTTTTTTTAATTTTACCTCCAGCTGGGGAAACTTTAAAAAAAAAATAGTTTGAAGTAGGGATTTTAAAAAACAACTACACTTCCTTTAAAAATAATATGACATATGTACTGTAATTGCTTCATAAGACATTTTGTAATTTAATGTCAATAAATTTACCCTTTCAAGTTAGTTTACAGCCACCTGATAGTCTAAGATTTATAATTTATTGCTTCCTTGCAACCATAAAACCATATTTTTCTCTTATTACAACTTGTGGGAGTATGGGAATATGTGACTATAGCAGTTAGCACTCATGAAGTGGTTGGAATGCATGTGTCAGTTGCAGAACAACAGCAGCAGGTAAAAGTCTACAATTAAGGTGTTTTTTTTAATCCCAGCATGGGGCATAACTATACTGGAAAGTTTTTTTCCCCCAACAAAAACTGGAGTTACAAATGTACATGTATATGATTTTCAAGCAGTATGTCCATGACAGTGACAGGTACACTTTATTAAAATCTCCTGCATGCAATGCTTGCCATTTGCACTCTTCTGACTGCTTGCATATGGGATTTCCTCTTGCAAGACTAAACCCGCCTAATAGCTATTTAACAATTACATAGTGAGTAAACTTGAAATACAGTAAGCATGGTATCTGTTATAAAGCAGCTCATAAAATCAGTCACGTTAGGCATAAATCTGCATCGTGTAGCATTCAGTAAGTGAGCAGCATGATTTCCCAGCCTGGCTTATAGAAAACAGGAGGTAGCTGTTTGCAAGAAGCAGGGTTTTAATATGATTGGACTATAACAGACAATCTATTTAGAGCATGCTCTAGGGAGCTTATAAACAAATGTTGAGTAATTTCAGCCAGCAGTAATTACCCTTGCAGCTGACAAGGGTAGCATGCTACTCTCTCCTTCACCTTCAGCCTAGTCCAGAAGGCATTGTACACAACGGCACTTACTTCTAATTATTTCTGCAGTTGTAGGGAGAAAAGACCAAAGCATCTTATTATAAAACATTTTAGAACTGTTTTAAAAGCTTGTTTATTGGGACAATTAAACCCCATAACGGTTACAGCTCAGGCAAGATTTCTTTCCAGGGAATGTGATATTAGGCAGAATTTCATACACTATGAGGCAATAAAAACTTATTTTCCGTGCCCTGTGGATAGGCATTTGTAACTGTTTGTGTTGATTTTTAGGCATTTCAATGATAATATTTTTCTAACACATTCAGGCCTATTTAACAAGGCAGTGCAGAGAGCAGAGATGATGATGTGCAAAGGGCAGTGAGCCACAACAGCAGCAGCCAGGCTCAGGCTCAGGTTACTGTATTTAGGGAAAAGATGGATTCTGATAAGCTGATTGACTGCTTTCTCAGTCTGCACAGTGCTATGTTAAATAATCAAGTTTAAGTTTTTTAAGTTATATTTTGCCTATAATCTAGAACGGTGTTGCACAAATCTTCCTCAAACTACAATAAAGTTGGTCATGGGCAATCAATGGTGATTACTGAATGTTTGCAAGTGACCTGAGCACTAAAACTAAATCGACAAGCCCACTTGTATACTATGAGAATATGTGTCTATGTGGATCAGAGACATCGCCAGGGAGCTATTATCCATAATCCAGTGGATAGCATTTTTCTTAAAAGAGGTTTGCTAAAGATGTCAGCTGAGGAGTGACCAGAAGTATCTTGCAGACATCCTCATCATCCCAAGCCTTTCTAATTTTGGCAGGACAGGTACATTCATCATATTTCTTTCTTACTGAGACTCAGTCACCTAGAGGTAACTGCACATGCAAGCAATGGCTTATCATACCTTCCTGTTCAGCCATTCTGGTAGGCAAAGTGCTGTCAGAATTTGTGGCCCCTCTCTGACAGGCTTTGAACTGATTGACTCGGCTGCAGGACATCTGTAGGGCCTCCTGTCAAGCTGCGGCCCTTCAAAATGGGTACTTTTTCTCTTGCTCAAGTTTTTTAAAGTAGAGCAACATTTGAAACCTATTCCAGTGCCCTGGCCCGTAAAGGAGCCACATGATGTTTCTGTAGCTGGACCCAAGCTTCCAAAATGCTAGTGTATCCTGTTTTGTGCCTTGAAGTTTGCAGCCTATTCCAGTGCCCAGGCACTGTAAACGTGCCACACAATTTTTCCACAGCTGGATTTCGGCTTCTCAACATTCAAAAATATTTATGGCTATTTTCTGTGAGATAATACACTCTAATATATATGGTAAGATAAAAACTGATTTTTCTCTCCCTTTTGTATTGCAGCCTAATCAAACTGCTTACATACTGTCAAGCTAACAAACAAAATTTGTGGCCATTGTCGCAAATAATATACTCTAATGTTTATTTTATTGCCTTGTCTCTCCCTCTTATATTATATACTGTATAAGATATTATATCCCTCTATATTTTGAATATTTTGGGAATTAGGGATGCAAGGATAGACAGAGGTTTAGGAAATGTGGGGCTTTGGTTTTTGAAGTTTTTTTGTGCATTCTGTATTGACATTTTCTTAAAAGTTTAAGACAATACAGTTTGGTGCCATTATTTAACTGTTGTGTCACTGGTAAATTTGTACAAACTCTCCTATAGGTTTTAGAGCTGTTGTAGCTGCTACTCCCCACAGTCAATTCAGGCTTATCGCTTAATTTAAAAAAAAAATAGATGTTGAAGCCGAAACCTACGTAAAATGTTTTTTTTTTTCAAGGTAAAATTATTCAGAATAGGGTACTGCTGCTGCGGCATTTATGCCAAGCTGAATGTAAAAGTTAGAAAATTACACATCCTGCTGCATGATGCCAGAATGTGTTGCTGTTAATGCTGTCCTTGAAAATTGTACTGTTCCATAACATCACATACATGTAATTTAAACAACTGGTGTTTTTCCCATGTCACCTTTGAGGATGCATTGCTGTACCTTATATATTTTTTAAATGTTGCTTTGTTAAATGTGCAGTGCCCAGTTCCCCATCCTCTTTTTTTGACAATAACTTGCCTATTCACCCCTTGTAGACTTCTATAGGTTTAGATGCTAAGTTCAAAGTTTGTGGCTCTCGCAAATTTCAAACAGGATTCGATGAACCCTGCTGCGAATCAACCGGGGCAGATTAGGTCATCCCAATTTGCCACGTGCACCCCCTATCTCACCACTATCACCTTTCTGTCTCCCCTGGCAGTTAGTTCAACTAAGATGGCACACTGGACCAAATAATATGCATCTAGCTTAAATATTGTCTGATTGGCCAGTAATGCATGCAAGTGCAGTATGCTAAAAATCACTCAGAGTTTCAAAAACCTACATACGCCAATTTTTTTGTGGAGAATGCACCCTTACTTGAATATAATGCACATGGCAGGAGAGCAAATGCTTAACAAAATACAGTGTTATGGCTCATTCACATGAATCCACATGTGCATTAGCTCCATCATACTACCATATAATGCATAGAGCTGTTTTTAACACACATTACAGCTCATAGTTGCAGCAGTAATTGCCAAGCATAAAAATGCACATTAACCAGTTGACATCCGCGGTGTTAAACCCCCTTCCCATCCAGGCCAACGAGCACATAACGAGCACATATAGGCGCGAACAAGCACATATAGGCGATCGGCGGGCTATGGACCTGCTGATCGCCTATATGTGAAACACCCGGTACCGGGTGTTCGCATTGGACGGGTCTTTTCTGCCCGTGCGTGCCCGCTAGGGGGCGCGCGCGAGCAGAAAAAAATTGCCGGCTGGAGACGGCAACCCGCAGATGCTGCAGTGCCGTCCGTCCGTTTTTTTACTACGGGCGGACGGCAAGAGGTTAATAGTGAACCTCTTACATGTTTTAAATATGTGATCATAAAAAACCTGCCTAAGGCATTTTTCACACAGACAATGTCCATTCTGATCAGCAGGGATCTGCGCACATATATAGGAACAAAACTGAGCTGTTTGAACCTAGGGCTATGGAGAGTCAGATGCAAGTGTCTGTTTACATCCGATTACCTCCGATACATCAAAAGTCCACCAACAAAGAACTTTGTTCCATTTTTATACAGACCTAGACAGAGTCCAGGGTAATCGGATGTAAATGGGCCCACGTTTGTTTACATCTGAGTGCTCATAGAATTACAGGCGGATCAGATTAGACCACCTGTGAAAAAGAGATCTAGAGCAGAAATCATAAGAAGTATGCTAATATATTTGTTAATCAGAAAGCTCTCCTAGGGGTGCCTCTCTGAAATTAGATTGACTTTGTTATCAAGGGGCAGACTTCAGGAATAAACCCAACTAGCTGCTATCCGCCCATCCAATAAGAGTTTATTTTCTCATTGGCCAGTAATGGTATTCCTAATGGACAGACAAAAAGGCAGTTGTCAGAGCTTAGCCAGATAAGTTAGGCCTCTAGTATCAAAAGGGAACTAGTTTCAGCGAGGCACAAAAGGAGGTTTTATGGCTAACAAACACAACATCAGTCACCTTGTATGGCCTTTTCTGAGGGAACGCATTTATATAAACAAAATATAAAATGATTGATGTGTTCTCTTTATAAAGTCAAAGGAAGGTGGGAAAAACAGGAATATGTTCTTGATGTCTATGATTCGTATCCATAAATGAAGCTTTCGTAATTCTTAGGAAGAGGTTTAGGAAACACTGATCTATATCAATTAGTAAAATTTATTAATTAAGAAGAGATGAGGTTATAATAGACGTTGTTAATATTGATTTCAATTTAATATAGCAAGCATTAATGATGTACAAAATTGATGGTGGATATGATAAGTCATTCGTGTCCTAATATGTACTTGCTACATCCTGAATTCAATGAAACAGGCAAAGCGTTAGCATAGCCGTAACTGAGTGGAAATAATTTACACGTTACAGGTTTCCCCATCTTTTGACAGGTATTGAATACATGTATATGTTTCAGACTAACAAATGTTCCATATATGTTTGCATGTAGCGATTACACATTTTGTATTACATATATATTCTAATTCTCACAATTAATTCTCTAACTCTAACTCTAACTCTAAACTCTTCTTTATTCACTCCTTTTTGGTATTTTAAATATACCTTTGAAAACGTTTTTATATCTGATCCACAAGTGCAAAGAAATACCTGTTGATATTGCCAGGATTCATGCTGATAACTTAATGATTGCATGGGCTGCACTTTTATCAGTTAGCAGCATCATTCTCAATTCTCCCAGTGGACTGCAGAATCCCCCCTCCCCGCCATGTTATGGATAAGAGAAAAGGGAAGGGGGGTTCTGTGGTCCTCTTTTAGGGTGATAATGCTGCTTCTTCATAGTCACAGAAACGTCAATAAGCTTTCTCACTCTAGGACATAAAGTTGGATACTGGCAGGATCACCTGGGGAAAATAAAGGAAAGAGCAAACTAATGCTGCCATGTCTTCCAAAACCTGGTAAACGTAAAAAAAATACTTAATTTGTGTTCTTGGATTTAGATATGATTTAGTGTATGATAATATGTGTAGTGTGTTATTACTTAATAATTTTTACAAGTAACAGTCATCCATTTGATACTAGTGATTTGTTTTGTTTGAATAAATATTTGAAAAGTATTGTTTTTTACATATTGGGCAATATGTGATAGTGACCTGGACTTTCATTATGGGTGGTGCACTCTGGCACACACATGAATAAAGTGTGCCACAAGACCTTTTATGTCAGAAGGTGCACATGTACCCTCTCCAGTAGGGGCTTTGATATTAGAGCAAGGTCTTAAGTTGCCCAAGAAAAACTAAAACATATGTGAACATTTAATACTGAATTCCAGCTTTCAAAAACCAAATGGTTTATAAATATCGGTCTAGGATGTAAATTATTGCTTGCAAACTTTTTATATGATACTACAAGCACAAACATACTGAAATCCACTAAAACAAGCAAGACATCTTTAAGCTAATACTAGTCTGTTTTCACTGTTACAGCATATAGGTTTATACCAAGGTGTAAATAAATCTCTTTTGCTTTATTTTATGATATCTCTTAAGACAGATGAGAGTTGCAAAAAGTCTATAATACTATGTTGTAGTTCTCTAAGTACTTCTATAGAAAAGTAATTAGCTACTTTAGCCCTCAGATAGAAAAACACATTTTGGCTACCATAATGTTAAAGTGACACTAAACTCAGGAGCTTTTATCGTAAAAATGTATTCAAGTCCACTAACTATTAACAAAAATGTAACTGTATCACTCAGCTGTAGATCCTCAAATCATCTCTGAATTGGTGCTGGCACTGTCCTTCCTTCTGGAGGGTGGCTACTTTTGTTCCTCATGGTCCCTGTGTGTGTTGTATAGTAGCCACCGCTCCAAGCTCGCTCTAGTGATATACTGTAATTTCAATACAAATTAGTAAACTAAACGTGAGATTGTAGCCCATCATGGGAGCAAGCTTGGAACAGTGACTACTTTACAACACACACAGGGACCATGGAGAACAAAAGTAGCCACCCTCCAGAAGGAAGCACAGTGTCAGCACCAATTTAAAACTCCTGAGTTTAGTGTCACTTTGATTCAATTATGGCTTTTTTCCCATGCTCAAAATAACTAAATCTGATGTGTTTAACCACGTTGAATTACCCCCTCCTCTTGGTTAGTTTTTGATGGACTGAAAGTTGGTAACTCTAAGGGCAGCGGAAAGCACCCTGCTGTAATTTATGCACCCTGCACTATATATGCTGTGGGAATGCAAGATCCATTTGTGCCATTCAGACGGGCAAAGCTTTGACGCTAATGTATAGTGTTGGAGCTGGCTGCAACTTGTTCCCCCCACCCCCATTCCTATAGGCCTATCACAATGATGAGCTGTCTCACTTGACAATAGGAATGTGCATGAGAAAGGAAGGAACGGGCAAGCTTCACCTGTCAGAACAGACTGGGGTTCAGTCTTAAATGCGGGTATTTTAGGCTGCTACAGGTATATTCAGGGCCCTCTTTATACCTGCAGTTTTTTTTTATTAATGCAGATTCTTTTAGGATAAATTACACTCTAAGGACATGTTTGGTGCTCTGAGCTGCAACCTTGAATCCATCCATTGCAATCTCTCAGCTCAAGCCTTTCTAAAGATAGAGTAGTCACCCACACATCTCAAGTACCATCAATATGCAAGAAAAATTTTAACACAAAAGAGAGATAGTTATTAAGCGAAAGCACGGAAAATATGTATTATGCACCAACTGAACTTTTATTTATTGAGAGGTTCAAGATTGGATTGGATAAATATGCAGAAATAAAACCCCTTTAATACACAAAGAAGAAGCGGCTGAATTACTTTTCAGCTGTAGTTGCCTAATGTTGAAATCTACTGTCACTCCACCTTGCGTTCAGCGAGGTGACCTTCTGCTTCCACTCCTCTGTTAAAATAAATAAATATATGAGGCAGTGGAGGGGAGAGTGGAACGGTCAAAATTTTTTAGTTAAATTGGTGAAACCAATTAACTAATGGTATTCTTATCATTTATGCCAGTAATTACATGCACCAAATGTCACGACGCAGGGCGACTCTTAATGACTTGCAAATGATAGAAGATAGAGGTGTATGTAAATTCTGAAACCATCTCTTGCCACGCTAATGAAAATGCAGACATAGTAAATAAAGCGCCATGATAAATGGATAAGAACAAAAGGCATGCCTATTTCACTGTACCCACCATTGTGTGCTAATAATAAAGCAGAGCCCGGTTAGAGATGGGCACATAGCTCACCAAGAAGGACAGGCAGATATTACCTGCTCATTCTTGACAAAGCCAACAGGTGAATGCCAAGCAAACATGGTTATAGTCTTGTTGCTTTTCTCCTATTATACAATTGAACAATTGGATCCTGCTTGCACAGAGATTTTCCAGCACATTAAAAAATCTTGGTGATCAGTAATGAGTGCTTTCAATTATTAGAAACATTCTTTATATTATCTTTATCTTACCATTATCTTATCTTAGAAGCATGTTTGCAGCCTAAAGCTAGTCACACACGCTTCAATTTCTCTCATTCAGCCTGTAGCCTATACGAGAGAAATCACTCGATTACATGCCAAACAGTGTGGATGAAGGAATGTGCACTGCTGGCACCCGTGGCTGTCTGAATACCATAATAGTGACTGCAGCTGATTCTATTCAGTCACTGTTTGGCTCAGAATTTTCCACCTTGATCTTTCAATCTTGCAATTGAAATTTGTTCAACTGGATGGTACTGACAGGGCCACCCATGGCTCACATTTTTGCTGATTCGGCAGGAATCTGCTGAAATTGAAGCGATGGACAGCCTTGTCGGCACCACCTAGTTTGACAAACTTTGATTATGTATGTGGAAAATTCTTAGCTAAACAATGGGATCTATTCACAAAGCAGCCAAAGGATCTAGCCGTAGGTTCGGCTGATCCTTCGGCTAGCTTCGGCCCCCGGACCCCTTCGCTTCAGTAGAAGGACTGCTGTATGGGCTATTCACTATAGCCCCTACAGCTTTCGAAGTCGGCTGGGCGGCTCAGTCGAGCCGAAGGCATATGCTTCGGCTCAAATGACCCGAGGTGAAAGCCAAAGCGGGCCAAGCGGCCGGCCATTGGACGGCCGACAGCCTGCTTCTGACAGCTGGGCGGACCCAGCCGTGATGTTACGGCTGGCTCCGGCCACTTGCAGAGAGGTCAGCGTCCCTGGTTACCAGCTAACCAGGGACACTGATCTCCAGACAGCCTAACTCTCCCGCTCCCGGCTGCCCAGGAGAGAAACACTGCTTTGCCGTTTTTATTCTGACACGGAGCTGTTGGCTGGCATCAGAATAAACTTTTTTTTTACAAAAAATTTCACCATGGGAATGCCTTGCTAGATTCCTATTGGCTATTTCAATTTGCAATAGCCAATAGCAAACTAGCTATAGCACCTGCCCACTGCTGCAGTTCTCCATCAGGTCCCCACTAGTGATTGACAGCTGCAGAGGGCGGATGCAATAGCTAGTTTGCTATTGCAAATTGAAATAGCCAATAGGAATCTAGCAATGCATTCCTATGACGAAAATGTTTTTTTTTTCTTTTTTTTGACGGCAGCAGCCGGCCAATAGAAAACAGTTGGGCGGAGCTAGCTGTCACTGCTAGCTCCGCACAATCGTTTTCTATTTACTTTTTTCTACTTTTTAAACAATTTTTCTGTTCTGCTTGGTCCCACAGAGGGACCGAGCAGAACAGCCGAGCCGAATGCCACTCAGCGGCATTTGGCTATTCACTGCTGTTGGGCATCTATAAGAATAGACCGAACAGCAGCGAGTAGCCTGCCGGAGGTTCAGCTTAGCCGATCCAGATGATGGATGGGCTGAGTCGAACTCCTTCTGCACTTTGGGTCGGCCGAACATGCTGAGCATGTTTGGCCGACCCGAAGCCACGTGAAGCCACACGATGTACGGCTGAAGTGAATAGCCGAACAGCGTTCAGCTCACTTCGCTTCAGGTCGGTCAATCACTTGGCTGCCTTCTGCAGCTTAGTGATTAGACCCCAATTACTTCATCCAATCAGATGCAGTCACTGTTTGGGTATTCAGACAGCTGGAATGTGCTGAAATTTTAGCCGTGCATGGCTAGCCAAAGGCTTGCGTGTTTTTTGCAAGTGATACTCAAATAGGGTGTGCTGGTTGACTCCTGCTCCCCTAGGCCCTCCTTCCTATCAGTGTTGACTTGCCAACTTTAAACATAATTTCCAAACAGGCTACACTAAGGCTAGGGGAAGAGCAGAACCGTATAAGTATATTTTTTATTTTATTTTCTTGGGCACCCAGAGGAGAATAATTAGTTGGCACTGACAGAGACACATTGTGAGCGTGGTAAAATTGGGCTAACAGCAGGAGGGGCTTCAAGCTTGAGCCTACCCTCTGTGTACACAGTAACATATGCCTTGTAACAGAGTCTGTGTACCCAAAATTGAAACTGTTCCATTGCACATGTTTTTCTGCACATAGCCTTCAGGAAGAATTTCAATGACATAGCCAAGGACTACTAAGCAACAGGAACCTGTTGTACAGTATGAAAAGTGCAGGGGTCAGGAGTATATATTGTACCTAAAACTGCAGTGGTCAGGCGTATGCCATATACAGCTCAGCATACAGAGAGCCAAGATCCTGTCCAAGATGGATCGCCCTCAGGATAGCTCTCCACTACAGCACAGATACCCCTCCCCCAGTACAACTCCCCTTCCCCCAGTACAGGTCTCTTCAATAATAAGGTAGTACCTAGTATGGTAAAGTAAATCCATCCCGAGCCTTGCCAATTCACACATAATGAAAAATGCCCTCTGTAAAACTATATATTAAAATGGCTAGTATACCCACACATATAGACTGCTGAAGTTATATGCACATGTCAACGTTTGCAGCCAAAGTGCAGCTTGGTCCCATAACTGTGTTAGAGACATTCTAGGTATTCTATTGGATTTGCCTGTGTGTGAGTATTGCAAAGAGAGACTGATTTAGGCATCAGTTGTTACAGTCAGACAGTGTACACAGAGGGTCTCCAACATGTAGGAAAATATCTCTGGCTGAACAATGATTGTTTCCTTTTTCAATAGAAGAGAGAATAAGAGATGGCTTCACTCCAAGCCAAGGTTTTTACTTTTGTTTTTCTCACTGAAATAGTAAAGTAATCTGTAGGACCTGCTCACCTCTGCACTGTCACTGGCATAAGGTATTCCCTGTGTGACATCACCACCCTAATAAGAGCTTAATATCCTTATAAAGAACACACCTCATATGGAAATGTCTTTATTAGGCCGATTACTTTAATAGGTTAGGCGTTAGGCATTGTTGACCTATAATTCTGTTTTTGTGTTAAAAATGTGATTCCCAATGGACCTCTATACCAATTCACAAATTGGCGAATTGCCACTTCCAGGTGAACCCTGGCTTGGAGAAAACCTGCCAGATTCACTGGGATTGAGTGGTTGACTCATATCAATCATTCCTAATGACCATTAACTAAGGGATGGATTTTCTCACTGAATTTTATAGCAAATGTGTTTTAAATTCATGTGATAAATGTTGTTAAGACGTGACATGCAGCATTTTATTTAGCCAGTGATGTGCCAACACCCAAATCTAACAGCACGGAGATGGATTATACTGTGACAAGATTAAGTAAACAATAATGTTATGTTATTTCAAGGTACAAGGTACATAGATCTTGTGGCCAGAAAACCTAAATATTCATACAAAGGCTATCTGCTTCACAAATTTATGAAAAGCGTGTTTTTTGGAAAACAAATGTATGAGATATTTGGCTGCTCTAGGCAAGTCTATTTTAAGGTTGTATGAAGTAAACACAAGGAAAATTTCCCTTCAAGTATTTTTTTTATGTTGATACAGCTTGTAAAAAGTACAAATGCAGGTCAGAAGGTGGACACATGTACCTGTCAATGAACAGTGAATGATCTCAGACGCATCTTAAACTGATCACAAATGCTGGAGGATTGCACCTGAAAACAAGCTGCATTTGAATTGACGCAAGTCTAAAGTTTGTTGACACCATTAACCACTAGGAGAATTTCCCTTCAAGTAATTTCTTCAGGTTGATATAGCTTGTAAAGAGAACAAATGCAGGTCAGACGGAGGTCAACTGCGGGTAAATTGTACCCATCAATGAACTGTGAATGATCTCAGAAGCATCTTAAACTGATCACAAATGCAGGAGGAATGCACCTGAAAACAAGCTGCATTTGCTTATCAACACAAACCCAAAGTTTTTTGACACAGGCCCTTACATAATATGATAGGAACAAAAATATGAAACATGGCACACATTGCAATCGTGTAAAATACATTTTAGGTTAATATTACCGAAACAACTTAAAATGAAAACACTTATTTTCTCTCTTTTGTATAATTTACTCACAGCCTGAAACTCGAGCCCTTTTTCTTCGCAGTGTTTAAAAAAAGGTTATATGTGCCAAACTGCCCAACAGTAATCGTAATGATCACTGAACTGTAACGTGTGCAATTCTCAGGCACCATGGATACTTTTTGGTGCTCAGTAAGCTTTTCATCCGCCTCAATAAATTCAACTCAAGTACCTGAGATATGAATTGACAGCAAATACCTAAACCCCAAAAGTGTATTATTTACATTTTTTATAACGACATTGCATTACGTCTTGTCATGTTGCATTCTACCACAAAGCGATACAACGTGGCATAACTCAATGTGACATGTGATCTATATCAAGGAAATGTGCGGAATTCATCTGTTGTTTTGCCTTTTTTACTGTCTAACATAAGAAGCTGTAGAAATGGCATTTTGATTTGTTTAGCAAATAATGACTGGGACTGAATGTCTGTTAGACCTTTCAATATCTTTTATAAGCCAATATCATGTCTCTTGATTGCAGGTGACATTAGTGGCACCCTAAAGGCCACAGCTACATATATTAATTGCTTGTGGACATGAAACTCCAGGCAATCTAAAATGTAAAACTTGCAGTGGGGCTACCCATGAGCTGCAAGGGTTAACTGCTCACTTTGGTCTAAGGGTAAAATAAAGAAAATATACTCACCCAATCCTCAGTCACACTTTGCTGCAAGACCAGTCCCTGCAGCCTCCCCCCCCCCCCCCCCCCCCGCTCTCTACGGTCAAAAAGGCTTTAATGGTCTAAGGACCCGTGGCATCATTATGTCTAATACAGCTGCATTAGATGCAATGACACCAAAGGACATACCACTGCCAGAGTGAAGGAAGTGAGAGAAGTTAATGTTCTGGACTAGTACCCCAAAGTACTGGAGCAAGAGAGTCAACATGACAGCTCAACAACCATTTGCAGAATAAAAACACAGCATCGGAAGCTTAGAAAAGGTTTTATTTAGCAAGTTTCTGATAAGTAATTAATATATGAGAAAGTAATTAATTTCTCATATATTGCTTTTAGTTAGGACAACTGGCAACAAGTGATTTATTCTCATGCCCAACAGCTATGTAAACCACATGTGGAGTTAAAACTTAAACAAGTGGAGTAGTGGAGTTAAAACTAAAATTTTTGTGATACTAGTGGGCCAGTACTTGCTTTAATGCAAACAAAGCAGTGGGTCCGGATAACCTGCACCCCAAGGTACTTAAGGAATTAAGCCAGAAATGTACTATTGGAAACTATAATGGGTTTTGGTCAATTTTATATCTTTATTTTATATTTACCTTAGCGGTTTGGTTAGCAAGAGGTTTTGTGAACCCAGGAAAAAAATCTGCTCAACCCAAACATACCACCAAACTCCACTAAGGTGTATGGGAGCCAAATCTTGTCATTTTGTCTGCCCTTTTTTAAGGCCAATTAACAAGCTTTTGTTAAAAAAAGGGCAGAATGCCATTTATCAGTGTGAGGGTCATTTATTGTGGGTTCAAAGTCAACATTTAAAATGCACAAATCCTTTAAATTATATGCCAGGACAATCCTTTAAAGCTAAATGTGAAACAGTGAACACTAAAAGAGGCATTTTGTGTTTACAAACAGCAGCTGGAGATCTGTCACTTAATGGATGTAGCAGTCCCACTACTAAATGACAGATCTCGCAGACTTTTGTTTGTCAGCAAACCAGAGGATATATCATTTAGCAATGGTATCACTGCCAACTTTAAATAACAGATCCTTCTGTTGGTAAATAAAGGGGCCAGGGATCCGTGGTGATGTCACTGACCAAATACATTCTAGATCTGTCATTTGGGATGGGAGTAGCAGTGGGCCAGGGGGCTGGGCTTCCAGATTCTAATAAGTCCCACCCCCACAGAATGGATGAGACTCTTGTTCCCATCAATATAAGGAGAAGGTGCCTTGCCGTATGTTTAGGGCATATGTCCTGAGATAGTACAGGAGGGAGGGCCACTGACCTGCATTTCCTTGCCAGTCAGGCTGTATGCCAGCATAAGGGCAAACAGCCTAAATGTTTAGAGAGAGTCCACACTGGTACAAATTGTTTTTCAAGGTGTATTGTACCTTTAAGTAAACCCCCCCAGTGTGGGGTTCCCCTTTCAGATTACCAGATTACCAGATTATTATCCAGGCATGCATTTAGAATAAGGGGGGGCCCATATATCCACCCCCTTACATGAATTTATGTGGTACATAGAACACCGTGTTACCCATTCCCCAGAAAAGGAAACAGTAAATAAAAACATCCGGACCATGAAAAAAGTCCTTTATTTAAAGCATACACAAATAAACAATGTCTCCAATGTTTATCCAAATCAATTACGTCCAGCGATGTACAGTAGATCGACATCAATCATGATGAGTTATACCTGATGATGTTTACTGCTCACCATGTCCACCTGACAATATGGTGCTGCCCTGCTGCTACTCCCATTATAAATGGCAGCTCACTGGTACTGCTGGAATGTAAACACAGCATTGGGGATCCCGGGTGATATCATTGACCAAATATGGTCCCAGGGTCCCTGATGTTGATGGAATGTAAAAAACATCACTGGAGACCCTGGGTGTCGTCATTGACCAAATATGGTCACAACAATATTTGGTCAAGTATTGCCACAGCTGCCAAATGACAGACTTCAGGCAGATGTTTTCTTGAAACATCAGCTGGGGGTTAAGGCGGGTGAACTGGCCAAATATGGTCAGTTTGGTTATCCATTTGCTGTACTGAGGACAGGCAAAGTTTGGTTCAAACTCATGTTTAACTTAAAATTGAAGCTCATGCATGTAGTTGCAGTTTCCTGCTATAAAAATAACAGGACAACCTACACATCTGTAGATGAAACACCCTTATTAAAACATGGAACAGCAAGAGTGTAAAATAAATTTACATTTAAATAAACATTACAATAATAACTTGTATAACTCTGTATAATATATACACTGAAAATATATATGAATACTTACCTAACAATATAACAAGATACGCTGCATTGTAAAAAATAAATAAATTATATTTTCATTATCAAGCTGTACAGCTGGGAACTGGATAAATCCACAGGTGCTGTAGAAAACACCTTTAAGGACAGAATGTGTTATCCAATTACACTTAGAATCCAGTTCTCCCAAATCACCATCCTAATTACCCAATACAGAAGATAATCATTCTGTTTATAACAGCTAGTTTACAAGAGAAGTGACAGAAAATAAATTGAAAAGTTGAAGAGTGTGGCAGAAAATTGTTCACACCATGGATGGCCACTTATTAGTGAGAGGCAGTTTGAAGATAAACATTAATTTGTCCTCATTGTCTAGACTGGCAGATGTCACTTTGTCCAGGGAGGGACCTGAGCAGCAGAGAGTTTGCTCATGATGAAATGAGAATGCAGAAATGCAAGTGGACCGCAGGGATTTCCATTGCCAGAAATGGGCAGCACAGGGCAATATTCTTTGCTCGGTCGTTGATGTCTACCTGGCGCTGTGCTACAGAATGCTGTATGTGCTATCAAATTTCTTCATCTTTTTTTTATCGGCAGGTGCTTATTAGGCTTGTAGGTAATAACTGTTTGCACACATTTAGACGGCTAACAACTGTTATATTGCTAATTGCTTCTCTTCTACTCATTAAAACATGTGAGGGAAAAAAAGTATTTGTTAATAGGTGACCATATAAATGTGTTTGTTACATATATATTATAATTTAGAAATATGTCATAAAACTGTCAGTAAATTAAAATAAAATTAAAAACTCTGATTGCTACATTATTATAAGAATATCCCACCAATGGATGAGCTTGAGTTTTATTCTGAACTAAATTACAATTTACATTTATATTTATTTCATACGAATGGTAATTAATATTTACACACACACACACACACACACACACACACACACACACACAAACACACAAACAAACATGGATCAAATTCAATGCACATTTGTATTTCAAAGCTCCAGTTTGTTTTGCTCTAACATTACAAACAATTGCAAATGTTGCAGATTAGGGTTGCACAGATACCAAGTACAGTACTCGGTACAAGTACATGTACCGATACTTTTGAGCTCCAAGACTAGACTAGAGAAAAATTCAAAAATTAGGAGGCAGCTGTCATTTGTAAGGAGCACACGGAGCTCCTGGGATTTGTACATCTCTGTTTTCATGTACGATTTTGTTTTTATAAATATAAATAAAAGGATGCACAGATACCAGTTTTGCGAGTATGAGTACTGATACTTGCCGAGTACTTACAAGTATGAGTACTGATACATTTTTGTTTATTGTCATGTGACAGTTTTTCTAAAACAATATCGACTAATCATTTCAGGACAGTGGTGGAGTGCCAGAGCCAGGTCCCAGCTGCAACAGCTGCAACCCTG
The DNA here is from genome assembly GCF_000935625.1 of Nanorana parkeri. Taxonomy (NCBI): domain Eukaryota; kingdom Metazoa; phylum Chordata; class Amphibia; order Anura; family Dicroglossidae; genus Nanorana; species Nanorana parkeri. Next base: position 1,359,807 of record NW_017306515.1, read on the forward strand.
GTAGTTCTCATGAAAATGCCAAGTATCTGCACTGGTACTCGAAAAGTATCTGTGCATCCCTATTGCAGATATATAAAGCAATTTTCTAATTCCTGCTAATGCTATAGAATTTTATTTTGGCCTGACGTACTAGCATTTACATTGTCTTAATGGATACCTAGGATTGCATTTATGCTTTGAAACATACGGTGTGTATGTATGTATGGGCAGATAGCATATTGCATTGTTACAAAAGGCATTTGAACGTTACCCCCTATGGCACACTGTTAAAGGTAATTG
>NW_017306515.1:1360149-1365611 GCF_000935625.1 Nanorana parkeri
ACATATAGAGATAAGGTTCATAAAATACACAATTACAAAGATAAGGTTATTACATACAAAGGCTTATTTAAGTAAAAGAGCTGACTCTATAAGTTCACAGTGTACAGAAGTCTTTCAATCCTTGGCATCAATGGAAGATGCATGTAACATATAATGTACATGTGACAATGTTGTCGGGGGTTATTGATGGTGAGGTGCTGTAACAGCTGCTGTAATTAATTGAGTGAGAGGAGTTTTTTTGCAGGCCAGTGAAACTTTTCCCACGTGGATGAACCCACGGTCAAGAGACGTTAGGCAACATTAACTGCCTGTGTATTTCTGCTGAGGCTCTGGAGGAAGCTGGCTGGGAGCTCAGGCTCTATTACTAAGAACGATGGGACACGAGACATAAGCGTCTACCTTTCATCTTTGCTGAGATTTGGAGAGGGTTCAGACCACAGAGGCTTCTTAATTCTCACTAATTCATTTGCTTTCCTGATTCACTTGCCTTGGATAACCTAAGAATAATAATGAACCAACAAGGGGAGTGTGCCTGGTGCTCCGTCTTTGAATGTGCTCAGCATGGATCGAAAGCTTTCTGTGAATTTTCCAAGAGGGAAATAATCTTATTACTATTGGCAGCGATTGCCTGTCACGAGGTTGGACAGTATTTTATTCCCATGTGTGAACCTTTCAAAATATCAGCAGCTATTTTTTTTCAGTTATTTTGTTTTTATTTAATTTTTTTTGTATACTTTGCTAATTTTTAAAATGTTTTATATATAACATTAAATTGTCTTTAATTCCATTGTTTTGTTTAATGCATTTATTTTATTGGTGTTTAAATTAGCGAGGTTGTTATTGCTTAGGGTTTTTTCTTAATCTTTCATTGTAATTAATGCACTGCAAATATTTATCTGCTTTACATTATTATGCATAGATTCTCTCAGCCCAGAGCCAACTGCTAATAAGCTGTTTATTCCCCAGCAGTAAATCAGACTGAAATCCCAGCCCAGCTGCAAAGGTCATCAATAAAACATGGCACATATAGATTAAATATAAATACATTCATTTTGATGGTCATTGTTTTTTCAGCACGATAACAAATTAATATAGTAACGCTGGCCGTAACAAATTGGTTAGTATGGCAGACTGTATGGGTTTGGGTTTTTTTGTCCCACAGAAACAGTTTACATGCAATAAACAGTAATATTTTATTGAGTAGGTATTGAACAAATTCTTATTCTGAAATACAGTTATGTCAAATGATAAAAGATGCTTGGCCTAGATGCCTATCAAGTAATATGCACACAGCACATCTGATGATGTCAGTGCATGGCACCCAGTGATGTTAAAGCATGAAGTGCCAACTTTAAGCAAGACCACTAGAAGGCTTCTTAGGAACATGAGCATGGTTGCAGCAATGACTGCCATACTCCCTTTCCTACATCATATCAATAATGTATCAGTAATGAAAAGTCCATATTGGTCCTGGATTGGCACAATCCATTTAGTCAGAAATTTAAAATTGTCCACAGTGTGTATAAACACTGAGAAGCGGTTTGGCAGCAATTTAGAAATGTATGTTAAATAATAAATATGAGGGGTTATATTATACTATTTGAACAAACAAATGATTATATTGCTGTTTGTGTCCCCATTAGGGATATTTCTTACCACTTCTTGTGCTGCTGACATAATAGGAAGAAAGGATACAGAGACTCTAACCTCCCCTGCTCTACTAATACAAGTGTTTTAATTGCTGTCTCTTTGTCCATTGGAGAGATTCTTATTATGTTTTGTCTCAGTGACTCAACGGGAAGTGAAAGGAAATCTGTCTAATGAGAACACCATGTCAAACAAACAAATTACCTTACAAACAAAACAAAGTTTTGCTGGGATTCTACTTTAAGGGAACTTGTACCTACATATGTAGGATGCCATTGCTAGCTTTCTGAAAATTCTAGTAGCCTGGGTGCCAGGCTGTTCCAGTGGTATCAAATAGAAGTTCCAACTTTACTCCACCTTTCCTAGATGCATATTTGTTTTGGGTCATTGAATCAAAAAGTACTGAAGTCAGCGACAGACAGGCAGCTAGCATTTTCATAAAGAAGTCAGCAAGTATGGTATTTTTAGTATTGTAGTTCTTTCATGGCAAGTTTCCTCTAACCATATACAGCCATTGTTAGGGTTGGATTTCAGTTTAGTGCTTTTAAAAGCCACATTCCTATCACCTTTCGCATGGTCAAATCTTCTTGGTTTTTTTTTACTTACTACACACCTGGCTGAAAATGCTCATTATAGTATGCATCGATAACATTATTGTTATTATCGTGTTATGATGAACAACAAGGAGCAAATGTCTTCTTTCCTGATAATTTGAGATCCTTGGCCAGGATCTATGTGGCCAACCCCCTTATTTGGTCCTACCTCTATTAGATGTAACTGAAGCTCTATATAAACATAGATAACATTGGAGTTAATTGACTGATTGTTAAGAAAATTGCATCAAAACCCAAAGTCTATGGGAATGACAACATTTCTTGAGCGCTTCAGAGTCCTTAAATCTCTTATTAGCCTTGCAAACATATTATCAGATTGTAGTACATTCTATCCACCAATGTTGAACAGTGTTTTTTTTTAATACTGGATGGCCAAGAACCTTTGCTGCCCCATTGTATAGACTGTAAACAAACAAATAAACGATAATAAGCACAAAAAAAATATCTTCTCAAATTATCAACAACGAACTGGAATCTAAAAAGCTCATGAAACCTATTCTGTGTAAAGTACTAGAGATAATAAGGAATTCTTGAGACGTGCACATTGGGTTTTATTTCCGACAGCTCCTGTTACTATGTAAATTAACATATGACCAAACACTCCCACGTTGATGTCATGATTCCTTAATGGTTCTGTCACACTCTGGCTTTTTCCTTGTTAGTAGAAGACACCTCTGGGAATTGCAGGTCTCATTTGTTAAAGCCACAACATAGCTTTTAGACTATAATAACAGCCATTGAAGGAAACTGCAAAAACTATATAACAGAGTTCTCCAAATTCTAACTATAAGGTTATCAATTGTCTAATAAAACAGTCTGTTCAAACAGGACAATATGTGAAAGTGGAATATTTCAACTCACGCAGAACCTCTTGGGAGATGAAGCTATCAATCATCGTTATGGTTTTTGAACCGGAACCATGATTGACAGCTCTGGTTCTCAAGGGGTTATACAACAACTGCTAGCTTTAGTACACTATCCTTAGTGGTGAGCCAGTAGCCTTCTATAGTTGCCCAGTTGTTAAAAATCACACCTTCCCTTGAGTCTGACATTCCATTGTGAATAATTGTTTATTATTATTTTTTTCAGATGCCAAAGGATTAAATGGGCGTGCTGGGAATCTAATTACTAACAAAATATGTTTCTAGCTGCCATTGTAGGATAACCTGAATAGGACAGCCTGAATTGTATTCATACATAGGGGTCTATTCACAAAGCTGCCGAAGGATCTGGCCGTAGCTTTGGCCGATCCTTTGGATAGCTTCGGCACCAGGACCCCTTCGGTTCAGGAGAACCGAGGGGGTGCTGTACGGGCTATTCACAATAGCCCGTACAGCTCCCGATCACGGCATCTACTTTTTTACAAGATCTCATCATACATACTGTATATGGTTTGTCATACATGGGCAGATGTCTTTTCAGGTATAACAGGTAAGTAGACTTTTGCAAATCCTCCATTAAAAACAGGATCTCTTGTTGCAATAACATATGTACAGTTAACAACTCTACCTCTATCGTTTGGACATTTTACAACAAGTTGCATGTGACAAGAAATGCTTCTGGTATTAGAACCACTTGTCATCACTCCGTAGAGTCACCACAACCATTCCAATCCTCACTCAGATTGCCCATCATATTTGGCTGATTATGATCACTCTTAATGGTCAAATCTTCTAAAGAGTGTCTTCCCCAAAGCTCAACTGGTCTCAAGGAACCCAGTAGTTATTCTAATATCTACCCTTTGGAACTTCAAGATAAATCTGTGACTATTGTCTGTCTTTATATTGAAAGAGAAAGTAATATGGTTTTTGGTCAATTTATTTATTATATTACAATTTTGTAGTCTGATGTTTAATTTGTTTTCCATGTTTTATAAATAATCTTTTTTTTACATAAAACATTATAGGTGCACCACTGACCATCATTTGGAAGAGTCTCCTGGGCTTCTTTCTGCATTCTAATATCCAGACAGTCCTGTCTGTGCTAGTAGAATGGCAGGGAGGTGTTTCCCTTCTCAGACACACTCAGCAGTGTGGGAGTATAAACTAGCCCCCATTATTTAAATATATGGAGACTCATTTAAGGCAAAGTGATAGATGCTGTCATACTCCTCCTCTGGTGACAGTGTTTGGGCCTGGTGTTTGGCCCCAGGTATTTATAAACAATTCGGACAAAGCAATGGCGGAGCACAGTGAAGGTGAGACTATGTAGGTCAGGAGGTATGCTAGTTAGAGAAAGGGCAAAGTGACAGATGTTCCTAAGCTATTTAGGCTCTTCATGGCATAGCAAAACATCAGACACTAGACCATTTTCATTGTATCCTTGCACTTGATAAATGCTTTGGGAAAGAGGTAAATATGAAATATTAATATACAATATTTAATATCTCACTGACTATAAAGGGAAACTTGGCAAACATGTATGCACATCAATTTTAATTCTATTCTACTATTCTATTTTTTTGGGGATAAAACTATACATTTCATGTAAGATAAATGTTTTAAATAATACAATTTCAAATTCATGCAACTGGGTAGATTTTAAAATTGAACACTTTAAAATAGCTTTTATATCCATGGAATAAGGGTGTTCATAAAACCAAAAAGGAAATACAAATTGGCATCTTGAGTTGCCTCTAGGTTCTTCTGCTCATCCTTCCACAAGATATGTTACAGATGTCCTTACTTATACAAAAATGATTCAGTTGTTGCCTTTTGTCACATGCATAAACCCATAATCCACACACAAATTCCGTTTCCTCCACAACACATGCTTTTTCTTATAAGACACTTATGGTACATATATACTTATTAGATATAAGTATGTAAATTGGGACTCAGCTGTATCCTCTTCACCAAATAGATTTCCTTTAATTCCCAGCCACTAAAATAAAACATTACCCGACTCACGGCTGTTTTTAGAACCTGTGATGTTTAACGCTCATTATTTCCTCGGAATGTTGAGAGCTCTTTCTCAATATGCAGCAGTCAGCAGAGAAAGCAGTGCTGATGAATAGTACATTCTTATCCTTCATCGCTCCTTGATATCTAGTCCTGCTCCAAAACTGCAAGCTATAATGATCAGTACAGAAATAAGCATATGTATAACAATATACTGCATATATTTTCAAAATGTATTGGAAGGCCATAGCTTAAAGGTGTGCAATTGTACTGCCCATGGGTAGCAAATTGTCTAGTTAGA
>NW_017306515.1:1365667-1383222 GCF_000935625.1 Nanorana parkeri
CAACCGTGTGGTGGCGAGTGAGCGGGAGCAGGAAAGGACATTCAAAAACAGCCACCTGCCATTAAGAGGAGCGTGAAACGAGAATATCGTTTACAGCCAGCTACAGCTATCCCGGGCTCTACTGTCCCCCCTGTATCCTCCCGGGACCCGAAAGACAGGTCACTGCACGGAGATCGGAGGGAGATCGGTACACATCCTTTCGCTGACCTCCCCTCCAAACACTGCATGCAGAAGTGATGTGTATTACATCACTTCTGCTTTCAGTCCGTCATTTCCCCAGCTGCTGTAGTCAGAGAAGAAGCTGGTAAAACAGATCTCTGCTTCATCAGCTTCTTTGGGGTCCCTAGGTTACATTAGGGGTCTATTAGACCCCTGATGTCTCGATAAAGAGGACCTGTTACTGTGTCTGTGCTAGCAACCCTCCCTATGTGATAGCGTGTAAAAAAAAAGTTTAAAAATGTCTCATTTAAGTTTTTACATATCGCTGCGAACGTTGCAGTGAGAGCAATAATTTAAGGGCCACCGATCACTGATAACACTAAACTGATGAGAGGTAAAAGCTTTTAAAGCATTGCCTATGGGCAATTTTGGGTATTGTAGTTTTTTGTGATTTTGTGGGCGCACACAATTTTAAGGCTTGACATGCTTGGTGCCTGTTTATCCAATGTGACCCCCATTTTTTATATTGTACCAAAAAATTGAGTAATAATAAATGTTTTATAACATAATGTGGGGGAAACATTTTTTTGCAAAATTAGTGGTACTTTTTTCTCTATATAGTAAAAAAAATCTATCTGTCCCCAAATATGATATACAATTCATTTCAGTACAGTGTTGCATGACTGAATAAATGTCAGTCAAATTACCTCAGCGCTGAATACTGAAACATTGCCTGGACAGGAAGGGGGTTTAACACCGCTGTCTTCGAATGGTTAACACATTGTGCCATGGTGGTGGTGACTTCTGCAGATATGAAGTGAAGACACCTAGGTGCACCTGCTTTCCAAATTTCCTGTGACACCTGAATGAACATGAAATCCTTCCAGGTAGTGTCAGAGCATGTTGCTGCCCACTACACATCTCTATTGGCCCATCATTATGATGGGAAGTCTCACGAGTCAATAGGAAGGCAAAGGAGGCACTATCAGAAAGTGCCAAAGCTTTGATTGCCAGTGCAGCCCAAGATTTGGATGTGACAGAAGGTTTGGGACACTGCCGAAGTATGTGCAGATGTACCCCTTGTAACAAAGTCATTTAACTCAGTGACAACAATTAACTTCTTAAAAAGGTAGGGAAAATTCTAACATCGGCTTGATGATACACAGACAATTGCATATGTGAACAGTCAGATAGGCTTTGATGCCTGTGGCCTCAGAAAAGTCAAGTTTTAATTGCGCCACAAGGACAGTTATGTCACACCATTCTTATGCCCATTTATTTTTCTGCAAAAGAAAAAACACAAGAAATAAACAACTACAGGAAGAAAATGTGGAGCACTGGATGCCATGTTAAGGTTTAAGTAACTCTAGTTCACCTAGTCTCTAAAAAACTTAAGCCATCCCTAATGCTTATGGGCACCCTATTTATATATCCTCCTTCAGTATATTTGCCATCATACCTCACTGTATACAGCATCTTACCTATAGATCAAAATACATACACCCATAAGCATTTAGTGCTCATTTCTAAACACATCTAGAAGCATATAATGCTTTTCTATAGCTCAATACACATTAGACAGCAGCAGCTTGTTACACATACAAAGCAAATGTGTGTTCAGAAACTGTTGAGCCCAATTTTATGCAGCTAAATGCATGTAAAGTGTGTAAATGCATGCAACCACGTGTAAATGCATGCAACTGTCTGTAGATGCACGTAGATTTAAATGCAGGAGAACCTGATCTGAGAAGTAAAAGTTTGTTGATATATATCTATTTCTCCTGTGGTAATGCACAGGCCCCATTTTCACAAGGCCTAAGTGCAATCTCTCCAATCACCCAATGGAGATAAAGACAGCAGTAAACACTTTACAATGGTTCTAACCCTCGTTAGAATATATGTAAATCTGAAAACCATGTTCAAATATATAGTTAGAAAATAAACAGTTTAACAGAAGAACCTAAGTTTTATAATGATAGTTGCAGTGTTTTTCTAGTAATTACCTGTTGATTGTGCCAGCTTTTACTGTGCCACTGGCTTTCAGCTACAGGTTGACAATGCTAACTGCTGGCTCTCAATACAGCTCTCAATACAGCAGTAGTGTTATCAACCTTCGTGCCTGCTCCTGCTTGGGAATCACAGGGAGTTTTGATAAGTCAAAGCATGCCTGATAGCTCCTCTGTTGCCAGCCTATGTCCTATGTATTTGGGTAGCTTAAAGTAGTAGTAAACAGTAGAAAAGTGTAAATCTGATTTTTTTTCATGCCAATGAACAATCAAATAGGCGTGGCATAGGGTGTCAATCAAATGCCACCCTCCGCCTCCATTTTTGCTATGATAAATACACTGTCATTGTCACCCAGGGATGAGCTTCGGGTTCCGAACCCAAATCATTCGCCATTCAGGAAAATAGCAAACGAATGCACCTGTGTACCGCTATAGCAACCAATTACCAGTAATGCACTTCCTGGCTTCTGAACTATGGGTAGGTGGCTTAGAAAGGCCAGTCGTGGACCTTTTCTTATGTTTTACCCTCACTATAAAAGTTAAGGTTCCTAGCAGCCTCTTGTCAGTGTGTGTTGGAGGAGATATAGAGTAATGGAGTAGATAGGGAGAGATCAAAATTTAGACTATTATTTATTTTTTTAAGCTCAATAAATAATAGCCAACGTGTTTCAGATGATTTCAGCTGCCCCTTCCTCAGGCTTTAATTGGTGGTGATTGATGGATTTACTGGACAGTATGAGCAAAATAATCAAAGTGAAATAATCAAAGTGAATGATAATGCAGGTGCCAGACTGACAAAGGAGAATCTGAGATGCCCCAAAAAGTATTGGCATTTATCAATATATAAAAGTCTACACTGGACCAATTATTTATTTGTGATGCTTAATTATCACATGTTCTTTGGATCACTTCAGGGACCCATGGGATACTGTATGATAGTGAGCTGCCTCCTGAAATTATAGATCATACCAGACCACATGTACTATTGGGATCAGCGCTCCATCAACAGCTATCCTTTATTCAAGATGTTGAGCACACCTGAAGGGAGAGGCAGAAGTTTTGCATGCACAGCTAGTAGGGTGTGAACAGTTTCTGTTTTTGCAAATGAAAAAATGTGCATAAAACATGATTCATTCTTCAAAGTGAGGACTGGATCCCACGGACTATTAGGCGTTCATGCTGGACAACTAGCCTTAGCTTTCACAGTACACTCTAGTTTTTATTTTACTTTAAATACCACCTTGTCTCTCCCTTGAAACTGTGGCCTAGTAAAAGCGCTTACATAGTGTGCGTGGAGTAAGTACAATATTTCTGTGAAATAGTCCACTCTTACCTTGTTTTTTCCAATTAAATGCTGTTTTTTTGTCTGTGAAATAATACACTTACATTTTGCTTTCTTGGTTTTAATCTTTGATTATAATCTTGGCTGGTCTTGCCCTATAAAATTGTGACCCAATGAAAGTGCTTTCATAGTGTGCATGGAGTCAGTACCATATCACTTTTTTCTGTAAAATAGTACACTCTAATCTTGAACTCTCAATTAAAACCTACCTAGTATCTCCCTTTGAAACTGCAGCCTACTAGAGATTATGTAATCATGAATTACTTTTTATGATCCATGCTGGTGCCTCCTCACTGTTGTGTAGCCATGAAGTATCACAGCCACATCACGCTGTATTACATGATGCCACATTGGATCCCCCATTAAAAGTTGAATGGGACACTTGGCCACCGCTTGAGCAAGGAGTCAAGTATGCTCACTTGTGCCATCAAAGCCACTAGAGGCCTGAGCATTTTGACAATAGCATGGCTTCATAGTAGAATAATCTGGGTGTTTAACTGGCCTGCCTGCAGTCCAGACCTTTCTGACCTTTTAACAGAAATGATTGGGGCATCTGGAAATGAAAAATATGACAAAGAAGACTGAGAACTGTTGAGCAGTTAGAATCCTATATTCGGTAAGAATGAGACAACATTGTACTCCCAAAACTCTAGCAACTGGTCTGCTCAGTTCCCAGACATTTGCTCTTGAGTATTTCCCCTGCAGCTATACCTCCAGCAAGGTGTATCCAGACAACAGATTTAATAATTGTAACTGTTTCAGCAAACACGTTTCAAACCAAAAGCCCCCTAGTGGGAGGGTGACTAGTCTTTTCCCATTAGGTTGTTCCCCTTGCCTACAGTGCAGTGAATCCAGCCACTATTAGAAAAACCAGGAACAAGCTTCTTTGCCACACATACTGAGAGTGGAGCATTTGTGCTCCTTCTTGGATGGTGGCAGCAGATCCTGCATGCTTTTCACCTTCCCAGATTTTTTCTTTCCCCCACCACTATACCATATTACTAGTGTAAAAATAAAATGTATATTATTATTCAATTATATAATTATTATTTTAATTTTGTGTGTTTGTGTGTATTTGTGTGTGTGTTTGTGTGTGTGTGTGTGTGTGTGTGTGTGTGTAGATATAATAAATGCAGTAAAACAATTACAGTGCCTCACTGCATGGAATATTTGGAGCTTTATTTTATGTCATTTTTTTCCCATCTAGAACCTATTTTTCTACCCACCAGTCTTGTATATTCCTTCTCCAAATTAGCTCACTTTATCTTAAGGTTTCCTAATCGTATGAGGCTATAATTGGAAAGTTAAAAAAAATGTGCTTGGTAAGGCTCTCCACTGATAGGGAGAGAAAAAAAAAGAAAAGAGGAAGGCTAGAGCGGAATTACACCATCAATGCTAGCCTGACTCTGCTTGACAGAGCCGTTTAATATTTTGACAGGACAAAATACAAAGCAGCATTTTATTCTGTAGAGACTTCACTAGACACAAGCAAAGAAGTGCTTGTGATCAATAAACTTTGCTGCGTGCAGTGATTTATTTACAGCAGCATATTATGGAGAGAAAAAAGCCGTGATATTTTCACAGGGCTGACGGCATAATGGGCCCCGCTCCATCCTTACATGGAAGGTTAGATTGTCATGGTTGCTCAGGCACTATTCAAAATGTTATCTGATCACCCTTAAAGACGGAAGAAACGAGACAGATGATTAGTTACCTTAAACGATCCTCATCATGCAGAAATTGATGATTTAATATAGTCAATGACAGACGATTCCATTTGTACTAGATAAAGTGTCTGTGGTTTGTATCAATCATAATGGAGTTATTATTGAGCATAAAAGAAAAGCATGTTTAATGTCATTAATTCTAGATCTGTCGCTCTCTACATCTGGCATTCTTCCATAGACTAGAACCACTTCAGGCAATCGTTCTTGCCTCTGTGCCGGAGTCCGGAGCGGATTTTTTTTTTTCATCGTAATTTCAAAATGTTTTTCAGCACCTCCAGCTAAGTGCAATAACAGTTTACAGATTACTGATGTCATCACATTTTGACAAACTTCTCAATCTGATTTGACCTTCATCTTTAGCCATCTGCTTTTTTCCAAGGCTGCTCTCTCTATTTTCTCCTTAAGCCTTTTCGGCGCAAAACTGTTGCAGCCATCTCACTGTAGGTCAAATGTGGAGAAAGCTTGGACAAGATTTTGTGCTGGTCTTTACCATTACTTTATGGCTGTGATTAGAAGTTATTAAAGCCCAGCTCCAGCCAATATTATTATTTCTAGCTTTGGGTAGAAGAAGGAAGAGTTAAAACATCTGTCAGATTTTGATATCTGTCTGTGACTCCACTGGGAAGATTTTGCCCACTCCCTGTCTCTATGACCCTGTGCCAGAAATTAGGGGGTGCAGTGGTCAGTGTAGTGTCCCATGTGGCTGCTGTTTGGCTGATATTCTTGTGACCAGTCAACGGGTCCACACACTGCTCAAATTTCTTCCAAGTCCCGCTGTGTCCAGCAAAATGTACACAGTGTATGACCAGCTTAAGTCTCCTGGCCTGCAGAGCCATATGTACCAACCAAGGTGTTCTCAGAATATCAGGTTATGAGTGTTTGGAGAATTTTTTGAGAAAGAAAACCAAAATTTTCAAGGTGCCAGGTTATGGTCTGTATATCATTTGCTCTATTGTTACAAGGAAAGTAGATAAAAGTGCTTCATAGTTATAAGGGGTATATGAATAAAGAAGTTCATGTAATAGTCACCAAACTGCAGGTGAATGTTCCTGTTTCTGTTTCTTGGGGTTGATTTATTAAAGGAGAAGTATTGGGAAAGTAAAATATACTCTTAATACTTAGAGCCAGCGTGTGACACTACAGGCGTCACATGCTGGATCTATAGAATGAAAGCTGAGCAATCATGAACCGCTGATTGCTCAGCTCATGTTTTTTTCCCTGTATAGAGTGGTGACTGTCAGTCTCCACTCCCCACAGAGGGCTATAGCAAAAAGGTTTGGCTTCAGTACTCTTTTAGGGCTGGTTCACACCACAAATTACGCGTTCCAGTGCGTTCGGCCTCTGGAAGGCACTGGAACGCAAGCCCTGCGTTCAGGGGCAGGAGGGGGCGTGGTGGTGCATTGAAGTCAATTGCACCACAGCCACGCCCCCTGCCCGCAGTGCAATCGGCCGCACCCGGAACCAGTTCCGGTCCAGTGCGTTCTGCAAAAATACTGCAGGTGCTATTTTTGCAGAACGCAAGCACTTCAATGTACTGCCACGCCCCTCCCGCCCCTGAACGCAGGGAACCAAGCCGGCTTGCGTTCCAGTGCGTTCCAGTGGACGAATGCACTGGAACGCGGACTTTATAATGTGAACGGGCCATTACAGCTACAGAACATGTTCACCTTCAAAGTTATTTTCACCTTGCAAAGTGAAGTTTTACTTGTCTTACTGAATGTGGTGAAACAAAGTGAAAATTCACTTTGCAACAAATACCCAATCATGGGCAAGGAAAAAAAAATCATTCACTGAGATAAGTGAAAAATCCCTCTGAAATGTAAAATGCTCTACTCCTTTAGTAAATCAACCCCAATATGTTTTAATACACAGTGAAGGATTCACTTGCAGTGAATGTTTGGTGACACACACATTCGCTACTTTATAAGTATGCTCTGACCAACTTCTCATTATAAAAACATCCAATTTTTCTATTGAGTCCTATTTCTTCACTGCTAATTTATACACGCTGCCAAATCAATCTTCATTTTACAGGTATTCCTCACTTAACGACCGAGTTCTGTTCCTACGACCAGGTCGTTAAACGAATTGGTTGTTAAGTGAGGAACTCTATACAGTACTGTACTGCATTAGTACAGTACTGTATAGCGTTGCCGATGTACAGTACTGAACAGTGTACTGTACATCGGGCAATGAAAATACTCACGGGGACGCGCTGTGAAGAACGGAGGACGTCACTTCCCCCGGCGACACGTCGCACTGGCGCTGACGCGCGAGGTCGGAGGTCGCTCGGAGGACGGTCGTAAGTGCGAGTGGTCGCAAAACAGGTAAGTCGTTAAGCGAGGAGAATCTGTATTTTGTCTTGTTCTACTATAGAGCAGCCACTGATAAACTCCGGCTGCGAAAATACATTTTGTAAAATATATGATCAGACAGATGAGGATTTGCAGCTTTGTGCTGGTGCAGCTTTGTGCTGGTGCAGCATTGCTTAGGGAGAATTCATTAGAATTGGCACTATAAATAGTAGACACACTGTGATCTTAGCCCTTCCAATCTAGCAAGTCTTTAGGCACTTCACATACTGTATATATTTGTACAAATTTTCATTGGTGCCGTAGCCGGCCCACATCAAACATGATGTTGGAGCCCTTCGGCCCTATACTTTGCACTCAATATTTACAAAGTGTTACAAGTGTACTGCAGCAGTACTGAGCTTGAAGACATTGATGAAGATATCCCCAAGGATGTTTCTATGCCACTTAGCCTGAAAGAAAAAAGGGGTAATTCAATTGCTCTCGGTGGACAAAAACACGTTGACCTCCTTCACAATGAAGACAATGCAATATGATGATACAGTAGATTAAATAGTGTCAACGAGAAGTCCGAAGTAGTTAAAATAAATACAGGGCAGACACATACCTCATGCAGGTTCACAACTACAAAGAATAATTCAGCTGACAATAGGTTTAAAGGAGAAATACTCTTTTTTTTTTACAGAAAAAGGATGTTTGTAGAACAGAACCTAAAAGATTGCACAAATGTACAGTTACCTGCAGTTATTTGATTCTTACAGTGATTTTAAAATATCATCGTTATCATGATTATCATATCTAAAGCCATAACTTTTTTTTGGGGGGGGGATAACGTAAGGAATTACTTTGCTTGGCGGTCTATTTATAAACAATTTGCAGAGTGCTTTGCCCTGCAAATTTCTGTGGTCGCTCTGTGCAAAGAAGCAAAAATGTTCTAGCAAGTATATTTTCTTTCATTTTTATCTGGAAAATACCACATCGTGGCCAATAGATAAAGCTGAGGAGCATGAAAATGATTTATTTCCTATGCTCCTCCACTCCATCTAGTGGCCATAATGGGGTATTTTCTAAATTTGACATTCAACCTGAGAAGAAAATATACTAAGAACATTTGTTTTTGCCTCTATTTGCACAGAACGAATGTTCACAGAGATCTGCAGGGCGGATATCTCTGAGAATTGTTTATAAATAGACCCCTCAGCATTCCCGAGGAAAAATGGCCTACATCATTGCCACGCCGTGCAGTTTTTACCTTTTGCACTGCATGTTCTGCTTACTATAATAAAGGATTATTGGGAGACAACATTCAGCAAATGGCAGCTTCTTTTGGACTTTATGGATCGACAATTAAATTGGCCAAACTCAGATCAAATTTCGGTCGCTGAATTGATCAAAATTTGATCTGGCATGCGGTCTCCTCCTCCAAAATTTGACCTCCTGGCAGCACTTAGCTTGACAAAAGTCAGCTGTAGTCAGCCGAACCATGGCTACAGCCAATGAAGTGCAGTCACTGTTCAGGTACTATGACAGATGCAGGCTCTGGCTGTCAAAATACAATTGCCAACAGGGAATATTTCTCGATACATGCTTTAGGGGAAATCATTTGAATGACCATCTTAAGAGAGGTGGAGCAGAGCACTGCACCACACATGCCTATGATTACACTGTAAGCAGGTAAAGCAGCATTTAACCCTGTTTGTTTACAAAGTGAGGAACACTTAAAACTGCTCTCACGTTATCTTTTTTTAATTCTGTATGTGTCCTATTGAGGAGATTTTCCTTTATTTTCTTGAGACACAACAGGAAGTGAGAGAAGATTTTTCCTCTCCCCCAATGATTGCTCACTGGTGTAGCAGCTGATGTGGTAAGAGGCAGCAGCAGAGGGCTGATCTGTGTGAGAAACCATATAAACATATGTCCTAGAAAATTCATTGTACTGGGATTTACATGCTTCTGTCAACCAAGGGAATGATTTTAGCCTAGGAAGTAGATTCTGACCCTGTGTGATGCCTGAACAAACCTGGTGCTGGTCTAAAGATAAAAAAAAGATTAAGGTGCTGTCAGGAGAATGGCTGTAATCTCCTAGGAGGGTAACATGTTTATGCAAGTGCTACATGTACACATGCACTAAATATGAAAAAATATAGCTGTCAACTAAAAAACTATATAAAAGTACTTAGAGGTGCTTGTACATGCTTGCAGCAACTTGAAATAATCTGCAGATATGGCCGGATGCTGCCCCATTCTCACAGGAAAAGCTCTGGCACTTCCTCCTAATGCCAAAGCGTGCCTGTTCTTTCCAGCCTCCTGCATATTCCTATTGTGATAATAAATCATTACAAAATATATTTTTACATCCAACTAGCATATGTACTTGAATCTGATCCTTCACTGTCAAATCACAGGCAGGGGAGGCAAGGAGACTAAGGAAGCAAAATAACAGCAGCCATGCTCTTCCATAGTCACACATAAGATTGACGTTGCCACAATGCCATACTGTGGGCAATACTGAGTTGTCACCAGAGCAAAAAGTGGGGGTGAATCCTCCAATTGGGACTTTTGTTTCTATGACAACTCTCTAAGATTGACGTTCTATTTCAGGGACGTAACTAAAAATCACAAAATTTTGTATGGGGCCCTGTGATTTCTAGTTACGACGCTTGCAGAGCCCACCTGAGATCCCACACAGCCCATCTGAGAGTGACCCTGCAGAGCCCACCATAGACTGTCTATGGTGGGCTCTGCAGGGTCTCAGGTGGGCTGGTTACACCCCTGCACACCTCTTACCTGTCAGTCCCGATCTGCTGTCAGCCTTCTCCACCATTGGGCTCCGCCTCCTCAGTTGCCGGTGGGCCCCGACTTCTTCACCGTCACCGGGACCGGCCTCTTCCTCCTCCTACACTGTGAACGTTTGCCCCACCTCCTCCTCTGCAACCGACCCCAGGGCCCACCTCCTCCTCTGCTGATGCTGGGCCCCGCCACCTCCTCCGCTGCTGACGACGGGCCCTGCCTTCTCCTCTGCTGCCGACGCCGGGCCCAGCCTCCTATTTCACAGCTGCTGGCTGTCACTGACTCAGCAGCGGCTGTGAGGAGGAACGCGCCGCTGCACACATCCCTGACAGGTTGTCAGTGATCTGGACAACGGCATGTTCCTCCTCACAGCCGCCAGTGACAGCCAGCAGCCTACAATGCCATAGCGACCCAGGCGGCCTGCACAGCAGCAGGGGGACCCCTTGTTCTTCATCTTGGCCGGGCCCCACTGTGCCCCGGGCCTCATAGCGGCTGCCTGGGTCACTATGGTGATAGTCTGCCACTGTTCTATTTACTTTGGACAGATTTCATCTTATTTTCTGTTGCATCTTTAGGACATGAAGGCAAGGGAAATCCCAGAAGAACACCGAAAGCAAACAATAACTGGAGAGAGGTGTTACCTCTTCCCTACTCCCTACTGAGAAATTAAAGTTTTAGCTGTACATACACTTAAATTTTTCAGTTCCCAACACATTGTTTGGTTTACAAGTAGCATCAAAATTGAAATTGTATTACCATAAGTACTGTTACATCAAGATATGTAGTCTGCAACAAGTACTCATACCCAGGGCTTTATTTAGACTTAATCCTCCCCCCGGGGGCACATCTGAATGATGATGCTCTTTTGTACAAGCTCTGGTCCCTTGGGTTTTGTCATTTGTTTTACATTTACAAATGTGCTATTGGAAAAGTTGTCCTGTGAGCTATTTAGTGTTCAAGCAACCAGTCTGTTTCCTGCTGCTGGACCCTCCTGTGTACTTTGTTATTTACCTGAGTTTCTGGAGTTATTCCTGGATCCCCTGGATTCCTCATGTACCCTGTGGAGTTCCTGCCTGGCAGTTCCCTTGTTGCTGTTCCCTGTGTCCCTGCTTACTCTCAGACCCTTCTAACTCCCTGTGGTATCACTGCACATTCACCTGTGCGGTGTGAGTGGCCATACTTGTCTGTTTGCTGATTGCTAGCCACTTGTGTGTGCCCTATCTTCACTCCAGAGTGTCTGTTCATTCCTATCTTCCTACTTCTTTTGAGCATCAGCCCGCTGTGTGTTTTCTGCTCAGTGTGCTGTTTGTGTTCCCTTGTGATACTGTAACCTGTACCCCTGTGTACGCACATCTCCTGAGTACATCTTCCTAAGCATCCTGCACCTTCTGCAATGCATGCTCCCTGTGTGTTCCTGCCCCTGAATACGATACCTCTGTGTGCACCTGTCTCGTGCATGTACCCTCCTGTGTATCCTGTACCCCAGTGTAACGCTCTTTCCCTGTGTGTTTTTGTATCAGGTAATCCCATTGCACCTTTCTGCTATGTCTGCATGGGTGTGCTGGAGGGCTTGAACCTTGGAGCTGCCCTGCCGTAAAACTTTCTCACCATCAGAGGCTCTGGAGAAGAGCAGGCTCTCCTTAGATCCTGCGCCTCTGGCACACCCACGTTTACTGTGCAGTCACTCTGTTCACGGTCCTCTGCATTTAGCATAACTTATGTCCTTTCACTCCCTAAGACCTGCATTCTGGGCCTGTTCCTGTTAGGGACAAAACCTGGAGCTCACGCTCCCTAGTGCCCCGGTTCCCAGACCATGACAGGGATTGGATGTGGGGCCTGTATGGATGTGGACATGAAGGTTCAGGGGTTAACAGAAAAAGGATATACATTTGAAAAAAATATTACTATTTGTAAATTTTAGGATTTAGCGCTACCAAATTTACTTTGCTTCTCTAGGCACTAGCCCACAAGTACCATTGTGATAAACACAGCCCTGCTCATGCCCACACTCCTTTTCAGGATCTTAAAATTTCTGCATTATGAAAACTGATAGCAAATGAATATTTTTTAGACATAAATGACACAAGGGGCACACTGCTTTTGATGTTGTTATTGTTTACTGCTCAGTTTTACGCCTGGTCTGGAGTTCTTTCCTAATGTAGATATTGTTTCTCTGCAGTGAAGTATTGAGAACAGTTTCTTCTGTCTTGTGGGGTTTCATTAAGAGATATTCCAGCTGGAAAATTCTATCCTTTGGCAAGGCTGTCTAGGAATCGAGTGTAGTACACTGTCATAAATACTCCAGAGCTCTTAATTGTCTTGCAGCAATACATAGCACATTAAACGTCTTTGATGCAGAGAAACGTATGTACATTATTTTTCTTCTAAGGGGATTGCCATAGAACTTCTTAGCATCACAGCTCTCAAGGGTTTTCTGGTACTAGTTCAGTGCAAACACAAGTTATATTTTCCTTCTACATAAAAAGAATCAAGTCTAAGAGATTTATACTGTGAAAG
Source organism: Nanorana parkeri (assembly GCF_000935625.1). NCBI lineage: Eukaryota > Metazoa > Chordata > Amphibia > Anura > Dicroglossidae > Nanorana > Nanorana parkeri. Next base: position 1,378,521 of record NW_017306515.1, read on the forward strand.
AGAATGCCTCGAAGAAGTCTAAACAGCTATGAGTAAGAACATACTCAGAGGAGTAGGTAGTTATTTGAAATGTTTGGGCCAGTTTCAAGGACAGCAAATTGCCCATCTATGTATTTGAAGAGGGTTTGAAGAGGGTTGTATGTCCATTTCATAGAATAAAGTGATTATTCTCTGTTGCTGTAATTCTACATTCCCCTCAGGTGCATCTCGACTATCAACTAGCTATCTGTGAACATACATCAATGAGGAAATGCTGCAATCCCTGTTAACTGAACAAGGTGCCTCATTACAAAGTAAAACCCTTGTATAATAAGCATGGGACAGCTGTATTTGGTAAGAATTTTTTTATATACATTGTGTTTTGTAGGTGAAATATTTAAATACTACTGTATATTGCTTAATTGATAAGGAGTATTCGTATGAAGGAATGAAGCAAGTGATTATGAATAGCTTTAGGTTTAGAATTGGGGTAAGGTTTAGCAGTTAGGTTCAGGATAAGGGTTAAAGTATATACACTATAAACCCAATCACTAAAAGCTTTAGTGTGTTAATGACATTTCAAAAGTAATTTTCAATATGGTAAAATCTGCTACTTGCATCAAAGAATACTCTGGAAAACCTGCCATGAAGGTATTTGTTCAGGAACGTCTTGTTATATGGACACAATGCTCTGTTCCTATCTCCCAGTTGTGCTTCTACATTGCCATCCTGCCACATGGGCTTCCAAGGGGGACTACAAGTGACAATTTCAATGCACGTTAAATCCCATTTCCACCTTTGTAAGGGATTAGCATTTATTGTGGTAATGTAGAGTGCAGTAATGATGTATATGTGTTTGTACATTTTCATAACTCACATTGCTGTTTTTTTTTATTTTTATGGACTTTTTAGCATGCCTGAGTCCTACAATTTGAACATTTTCTCCACAGGAAACTCAGTCTGACACTGGGGTTGGATTGTAATGCAACTGACTCCTGTGAGTCATTGTAAGAAGATCACTGAACAATAGCTCTGCCTTTCCAGGTCACAATACACTGTCCGTGGGGTTGCCACTATAAATGCTAATGAATGGGGGGCAGAGAGAGATTAGAGAGAGAGTGTTCAGTTACACAGACTGATTGCTGAGCACTGAGGTGGCCATTTCAAAAGGAGCCATGAGGGGATGAAGAGGGCAGCTAACAAAAAAAGTAAGTTTCAGTGTTCATATACAGCAACTGCATATGCCTGCTACATGTACTCTCAATGTACATTGCTGGCATAAGTTTAAAAAAAAAAAAAAAAACCTCTGCAAAGGGGAAAATTAGCTTTAAGAAGGTGTGGTCCACTCTTGTCACCTTCAGAAAACCTGTACTGAGAAATGTCATGTAGGCATCAATGGAGTGCACGTAGACAGGAAGTGGCTGAATATGACTAGCAGCACTGAGATGCAGCAAATAAAAAAAAGGATTATTCAAGTATTTAATTTTTTATAAGTGGCCATTTTAAGCGGTGTTATATAGTTTTTAGGGGGTAGTAGAAAATATGCATTGACAGTAACTGGCGTAAACAGATCAGAACATTGGTTCTGATGAAGAAGGCGTGACCTCGGAAACGCGTCAACTAAGAAGGACAGATAGCCTGCAGGCTAAGTCTGTTTCACCTGATCTGTTTATGCCTGTTACCTATCTCCCTTTGTGAGTACATTCCCAACTGTTTTATTCTCTTTTTATTAAAAAGTTTTTACACGATGGAGGCGCTCTCTGTGTTTTGTATTTCAGAACTACAATTAGTCTATTGAGAATGTCTTTTTATTCAGACAAAACGTATTGCTTAATCCTAAGTATTGTGCACTGGGAAAATGCAGACATGTCATAGTAAGTATATTAGATTAGTTATTTTACTTGCTATCCAAAAAATACTCGTTTCCTAATAACATTAAAAAGTAGCCAACAATTATTTCAACTTTCCAGCAGTTTAAAGGCATTAAAAGAGAATGAGAAGAAATGGCAATGCAAACTAATACTTTTGTAGCTCTTGAGAATTGCTGATTCAGCTTACTAAGTGCCTGACTTCACTTCTTCAGGGAAAATAATGCATTAACATGAACAGTAGGAATATATAACCACAAAGAAGTCTTCTAGTGCACCCATAATTTCCAGGCCATACCCCTTTATTTTATTTAGTTTATTTGGTTTTGTAGTTTTGTGGCACTTTTTTAGTTGATTTGATTTTGGTGTAGGTTTTTGGCACTTATAATTTTGTGCATTAGGCATTTAGATGCCAAAACATTCATTGTGTGACAATTTTAGTGTAACAATATTATAACTTCCTCTTTTTTCTTAATTCTTCTTAAGTATTTATCAATTTGATAACATAGTATTTACTACCATAAGAGGTATGCAGTTAGTGTTGAGGTATAAATTCAGATTATAGATTACAATTAGGAGTTGAAGGGTGAAGCAACAGTTTTACTTTAAATAAGCTCAACCCTGCAGAAGCCTTTGCTCACTTTATACATTTGCCACATAATATAGCAGAGAATGTGACTCACTCTCCTTCATCTCACATGACAGCATTGATGGTTGGCAATTGGCTATTTAGACATTATTGGAATCATACGGAGATGAGTAGAAAGTCTCCCGCCCTTTGTAAACCCCAACTAGGATAATCTGCAGTGTGAATGTATGAATGGGTTATTTTGTTTAACCCTTATGCAGGTAATGTCAGTGGGCCAAAGCCCACAGAATTCATCTTTCAGTAGTGTGACCTTAGAAACCTGATTAGCTTTGTCACAATCTGGGAACTGGGGCACTGGGGATCCTGAGCTCTAGGTTTTGCGGAGCAGTCCAGAGCAGGGAACAGACCTAGAATGCAGGTTTTGGGGAGTGAAAGGACATTACGTGCAAGGGGCCAGAAGCAGAGTGTCTGCACAGTAAACCTGGGTGTGCCAGAGGTGCAGGATCTAAGGAGAGCCTGGTCTTCTCCAGAACCTCTGATGGTGAGGATGTTGTCTTGCAGGGCAGCTCCCAGGTTGCAGCCCTGCAAGACACATCTGACAGAAAAATAGGAAACAAAGGGGTACGATACAGACAAAAGACTTAGTCTTAGGACATGTTTTGCTTGGGAAATTAAAAACAATCCTCGGTAGATTGTAGTCCATCATGGGAGCAAGCTTGGAACAGTGACTACAACACACACAGGGACCATGGGGAACAAAAGTAGCCACCCTCCAGAAGGAAGGACAGTGTCAGCACCAATTCAGAGATGATTTGAGGATCTACAGCCGAAATGCACAAATAAGTATTTTTTTTAATAAGGTACTTGAATGCATTTTTAAGATTCAACACCTGAGCTTAGTGTCACTTTAACACTTAGCTGAGCTGAGCTGATTGTGCAGAGAGGAAACTGTAGAAGCTAGGGATGCACCGATACCGATACTAGTATCGGTGCCGATACCGAGTATTTGGGTGAGTACTCGTACTCGCCCAAATGCTCCGATACCTAGCACGAGTACTTCCTGTATCAGGAAGCCAGGCAGCGAATCATTACACGCTGCCCGGTTTACTGATTGGCCAGGAAACAGCTCCATGCTCTCTCGTCACTTGTGATGAGAGAGCATGGAGCCGACTTCCCGGCCAATCAGGAAGCCGGGTAGCGTGCAATGACGCAGTGCCAGGCATTCTGATTGGCCGGGAAGCCAGCGTCATGCTCCCTCGTCATCTCACAAATCATAATATTAAGAAAGTGACCTTAAAGCATTAGTTTGTATTGCTTTAGAAAAAATGTGACCTGTCCCTTTAAGAAAAAGTATCGGTAATTGGTATCTGTGAGTACTTGATCAAAAGTATCGGTACTCGTACTCGGTGTTAAAAAAGTGGTATCGGTGCATCCCTAGTAGAAACTGTAGAATCTCTGATTCCATTTAGGGATTTCAGCATCTCTCTATGTTATGATAATATCCTGCTTTTTTATTAGATTGGAGGTCATCTCACACATGTCAGCAAAACAAAATTTGCAGTTATATGTGGTGCATGTTTATCTATGAACATTAAAGGAGAACTATGAGGTGAGTGCTTTTCACGCACCTCATAGTTCTAGCCGACCTGTGACAATGAGACTGTCACAGGTCGGCTCAGTAGATCGGGAGGTGAGCGAACACATACCGGGTTTGCTCGCCTCTCGATCCTGTCACGGCTCTCTGCCGTGACAGGGGGAGGGGCTGGATTCCCCTCTCCCTGCTCCGATCAGCCAGCGCTGACTGGCGGAACGGACTGGGGAGGGGGCGGGTATAGCTAGCTGTAGCTCGCGGTATACTGAGCATAGGGTAATGGGAGGACGCTAGTTTGTGTCCTCCTGTTACCCTAAGGAGAACTATGGGGAAAAACACTGACCCCCATAGTTCTCCTTTAACTGACTGATGTGACCTGCTGCAATGTTCTTCACAACCCAGGTAGTTTCCCGTAATGTATCTAAACAAGCCTTTCTGCATCAAAAGTTTCTGGGTTGGAGCCAACTTTATCAGGAAGGTGTTTAAATGATGTTACATTTGTAACAGAAATGATTAACAATTTGCATACGTGAGGAATCATAGAAGACAGTACGCAGCTGTAACTAATGAACCTCTCTCATGACACTGAAAAACACAGAGCAACTGAAGAAGAGTTAAATACTTTGTAATACAGCTTTATGTATTTATATATACTTATATATGTATTTATATATA
>NW_017306515.1:1383318-1401985 GCF_000935625.1 Nanorana parkeri
TATATATATATATAAAAATTGGGGGGTGGGGGGGGCAAAGTAGCAAAGAGTTATTAGGCTTCAGGGTTTTTTTTGTACAGTTTTTTTTCTTCCTCTGTCTGTGACCTGACATTTCCATTTAATTTAGGTTCTGTAACAGGGACACAGCAGGAAATGTGTTCAAATTTCTGCAAAGTGACATGAAAGTGCAATGCCCTGTGCCACCCCCCTTTCTTGCAAAGCATCTTTTCCCCATTTAGATAGGGGCTAGGGCCTCATCTCAACATCCTGTTCCCCATGTTGCAGTTTTACAGGGGTCAGAGCAGTTTAGAATATTGGAGCCACTTTAAAGTAATGGGGCCCAAAAGAACCAACCCCCAGGAGAATGAGTTTGGGGTACATACTAACCATTGTTACTTATTCCCAAATAAATTGAAAGTAAATTTAAAAATCTACACCGTGATAAAGTCCTCAATGAAATCAATGTAAATCCAGCGTTAATCATGCCTCTGGTGAAAAAGATCTTAATTAATCATGACAACCCATTTCCATGATGACCAGCTGACCAACAATGTTGACCTGTTGACACAATGGCCCCCAATCATGTTATTTACAGGTTTTTTGTATCTTCAATGTAGCCCTTTAGGCTACATTAAAATACCATGCCCACGCTGTACGGTATTTAAAAAAAATATTTTTGCATTGGTACATGTCCCTCATGGCAGCACACTTTTTTAACAATTGCTTATAAATAAGCCCTGAAAAAAAAACTGAAAACATAGCAAGATTTGGCTCCCATAGGCTTCAGTAGGGTACAGCAATTTGTTAGGGGGTTTGTGGACTTTTTGTTTACCGAAACTCCTGCAAAGCAAACTTTGCTCAGTATGTTCATCCCTTATGTTGACATACAACAACATGCCTACCAAACAAACAACAAGAAGTCATATTAACTGAACACATAAAGGTCTATAAAACTGCTTGCAGCAGTCAAAGAGGTAATGAAGAATTTAAGCACAGCAAGTGTCAGCCAGCATCTTTACTTGTTTCACACTCACAAGTGCTTAATCATAAGGCTATCCATGCTGCAACTAATGATTAAGCACTCTTGAGTGAGAAACACACCAAGGTGCCATCTGACACTTGTTGTGCCTTTAATATTCAACAAAACCCTTTGATTGCTGCAAGCAGTTTTTGTAGACCTTCTTCAGTCAATTCACAAGCTAGTTTGCACACAGGCAAGGCTGGGTTTCGACATACAGCAACAGGTGGATTAGGGCTGGTTATCCCTGGCAGCATCAGTAAATTTTATTCAATAGTTTCTCAACAAGAATTAATAATCAAATAAAAGGCAAGGTGTCCCTTCTACTTTCTATCTGCATGCCACACAATGCATTAAGTATCTGTGTTGAACACGTGTTTTTAAAAGTATCGGGCAAGTCAGCTGGTGTGTATTTCTGGAGCTTAAAAGGTTTTGCTCAGTGGCGCTTCCACTTTTAAACTACCCTGTGAAAGCTGTCCCTTGACTTGAGAAATGTATTTGTAGTATATTACTCTGATTGACACTTTTTTCTACACACAGAAATACTATAACTGAAATGACCTAGGTCTAGGCATAGGATGTCCAACCCCTGGGTAGTAATGTATGAAAAAAAGAAAAGAATATAAAGCTGGGGTTTTTTGGATCATCAAACTGACAACCTTCAGACCAAGCGTTTCTTTAGAGTAAAATGTATAATTTTATTTGATTCAACATGATGCGTTTTTTTAAAAACAATAACAACAGACAGTGATTGCATAAAAATGACAGCACAATTTCCCACACAAGCTCACTCCACCATGGTGAAGACTCATAGACCAATTAACTAATTTGATAAATCACATGATAAATAGGGTTGATAACCGAAACACAATTAACATTAGATGATAAATAAATAAATATAGGTGTAGCTTGATGTTGTCTCAACGTGACGTTTCGCGCTTGTGGCGCTTCTTCAGGAGAGGAGAGAGAAAAGCTGTCGTTGAAGTCTGTGTGCGTCCCTCAAGGTTCAACCCGACTAGAAAAATGAGATGACGAAAACCAGAGGGGAAGAAGGGTAGGGGAGGGGAGACGAGGGGGGACCCCGAGGACCCACCCTAGCAGATCACACCGAGAGACGACGGAGGTGGCCTTGGAGGAAAAGAACATAACAATATATGTATATAATGTATATAGTAGGGGATACCCGAAGGGCTTTGAAAATAATAAAAGACAGAATGTCAGCGATGTCGGCCCATGTTGTTAAAGCGGCCCATGTAAATACAAAGAAAAATGGGTACATACCGCTCATCATAGACGTTACAAGGTGATTCGAAGGGATTTGAAAAGTACCACTCGGAAGCCACGGGGTAGCCGTCTCTCTCTCGGTAGGAATGCCCCAGCAAACTGCACGGCCCTCTCAGGCTGCACACTACATGCCGAGGGCTTGCGTGGGCGCTATATCGGCCTCTGCCGTGGTGACGTCATGGCGTCGTCACCTGATACAGATGGAAACCACCCCTCTTGTCAGTCGCCGACAAGTTGGAATAAGATACTCGGCGATCTGAGTCATGGATTGGCCATGGGGGGTCAGTGTAAGTGGGCAGAGGCCAGCACCCTATCTGCCAAAGTCTGTAACCGGGGGCCCCATCCCATGGCGCCCCAATAGAAGGAGGGAAAACAAGGGGAAAAGAAAAGAAAAAAAAAAGAAAAGGAGAAAGACAAACAAGGTAGACAGGACAAAGTGGAGAAAAGAAATAGCTTGGATATCGGGGACCGGGGAGGCAAACAGACAATACGTACTAGGGGTGCAGGTCCAGTATACAAACGGCGGAGTCCATCCTAGATGGAAAAAGGAAAAAAGGGGGAGGGGAGGGGCTCCACCGTTTGGAGTGCCTAGCATTTCCCCATCAGTAAGTTTACGATGAGTATAAGTAATAAAAGGTCTTAGGTATAAACAGAGAAGTCAACACAGAGCAGACTCAAATTATGTACATTTCTACAAAGATAAGCAAATTTGTATATAATTATACAGGGTTATTTAGCACACATTTTTTCCCGGACACCAAAAATATGTCAACATCACTACACTTGGAACCCCTCTACATACAGGGTGGGGATCAACGTAAGACAAAATGAGGCACAAAAGGAAATGCATAAATTAACGTTTAGTGATTTAATTTCGTTACCCTATTTTAATTCTTAGATTTTGTTCTTGAATTTTATTTCATTTTTGTTTTTATTTAATTCCTACATTTGTGCATACAATATGTTTGAATCATGATTGAGGGACAGACCAAGAACGGAGAGCATAATATTGAACCAATCATTTGATTGAATAGTGGAGAGGAACAGAAAAGGCAATTCTGTCCTATCCGTATGCCTAGGTTATAGGGTATAGGAAGGAGAGGCATTTTCCACACGTTGGTTTTGGATCAGGCTAGTTTAAGGGAAAAGGGGGGAAAAAGAAAGAAAGAAGAAAAAAGAAAAGCATAGTATTGGACCCATCATTTGATTGAATATAGAAGAGGAATAGAAAAAGCAGTTCTGTCCTGTCCGTATGTCTGGTTAAAGGGGCAAGGGAGGGGGAAGCATTTTCCGCACGTTAGTTTTAGATCAGGCTACTTTAAGGAAAAAAATGGAAAAAAAGGAAGGTCCATTGTTTTAGACCTATATTGAAATATTGGTTCCATATTAGATTCGTTAAATACTGATGGTTATGACGACCCCAATAAGCCAACATTGATATCGTAGGACCCTTAGAGGGACAGACTCAATGTCTAGTAAAAAAGTACACAGAATGTGAATTAGGTACAGGTGTTCATAGGAACGGTCTAAAACTTAAGTTCTCATTGAGTCCAGGTGACTGGGTGGCTTTCAATCTATAGATCCATTGGGTCTCTCTCTGGAGTATCGTCCTATCCCAGTCGCCTCCTCGTGTGTCCTCCGCTATATGTTCCACACCGAAAAATAATAAGGTGGTTGGATCAAAGTTGTGATAAAGGCCCACATGTCGGCTTATTGGGGTCGTCATTTTACCGTTAGATGACAAATAAACATGATCTTGTATCCTTTTGCAGAGAGGCCGAATTGTTTTGCCCACATAGAAGGCATTACATCGGCAGGTCATTAAATGGTTACAAAGGAGTCCAGGTTGCCCGTCTTCCTGGTCTCCGTTGTCCCCCCTAAAAAATGAGCCGGACCGGTTCCCATAAGACTGGTACTGAGTGGGGGATGATTGTGGTCCCTAGGGCCTTGTGCATCATCATAGCGTGTTAAATTAGGGGTATTGTCATTGCCTTGCGCATAAGAGCGTGGAAGGGTTGAAGCATGGGTTGAGGCCCTAGGTGTCGGTGGGGGTGGTTCCATCCTTGGTATGGGCGCAGAGCTTTCAAATGTTCCATAGATGTCTTCCAGACTTCTATGTGTTTTACCTGGTTGTAAGCCATATTGGGTGGGTGAGAGTTCCTTGCGTTTTTGTGTTCCTTCACTTTGGTTTGACCCTCTCCCCCTTGGGTTTCTACGTGGCCCCTGTATTGGATTTCTTCTATATTGTCTTTTAGACTGGTGAGAAAATGAAGAAAATGATGAGGAGTCCGAGTCGAAGCCTCCTTCTCGGTCTGAGTGTGATTTATCAAATTAGTTAATTGGTCTATGAGTCTTCACCATGGTGGAGTGAGCTTGTGTGGGAAATTGTGCTGTCATTTTTATGCAATCACTGTCTGTTGTTATTGTTTTTTAAAAAAACGCATCATGTTGAATCAAATAAAATTATACATTTTACTCTAAAGAAACGCTTGGTCTGAAGGTTGTCAGTTTGATGATCCAAAAAACCCCAGCTTTATATTCTTTTCTTTTTTTCATACACAGAAATACTGTTTACATAACGATAACCTATGAATTAAACACCACAAAGTGCTTGCAAGGGCATTTCCTCTAGATTCATTTTGATGAGTCTAGAAAGCCATCTAATCCTAGTGAAAATTATCTCAGTAGGCTTTGCTCCATTTAGGAGTTAAGTTCCACCTTTCCACTCAAGAATCCAATGAAGTGGCAGAGAACTGTTACATGGGCAAGGCAAGGCTCTGAGATGGAGCAAAAATTGAAGACTATAGTATGTGGACAATTGAGCTGGGAGTAGGGGTAACTTGTGAGTGCTGAAAATTATATAATGCATTTGCAAGGTATACGGAAGGTATTTTAGTTTTCATTTAACAGCTTTTATGACCGTTTCTGAGTGTATATATATATATATATATATAGTTCACTTGTCATTAATTATAGTCACACATATGTCTATAAGAAATTGAATTCCTCTGAAAAAAGATTAAGTTGGCACATCTAAAGGCTACAACACTAGAAAATTAACAAAGACAATCGTTTTAAAGAAGAGTTGCAGATACCTAAGGTTTGCTTTATAATTCTTTTAGAGCTTTGTCGGTGAACTTTCAATCTTCTGTCTGGAGGTTGTTGTGAGTGTACAGAATAACAACGAACATCCCATATAAAAACTCAAAAAGATGAGAAACTAAGGGGCACATTTATAAAAAGTGAATGTGATTTTCACCAAAACATTCACTGGTGGTGAATCAATAACTATAATATAAAGACATGGACCAGGAAAATTCACCTGCAATTAAAAATGTCTTGATGTCATATATACAGCTCTATAAATACACACCTTAGCTTTTAATCAGTAACCAGTCAAAAGCATACCATTCATTGCAGAGGCGAAATCTGATTGATTTCTGTTGACAATTTCAGCTATTATTTTCCTTCTTTAAATTACATTTATTCTTCAGGCCAAATGCTCAAACACATAAACATGCAGGCATCATCTTTTACCAACTACTGTCATTTCACCCTTTGCAGGAACGCCCAACACACCTTTACCAACAAAGCCACAGGATTTCTTAGATTTGTAAAAATCCTTTTTCCTTTCTACCACTTTGCACTTATTACCAAAATTCATTACGTGTGGGGGCATTCAACAGACCTCAGCATTATCCCTGCAGAGCAATGTAATTAAATGTAATTATGTTAGAAAAATTGTTTCAGACTTGCTACAACCCCATACTTTGTCTGTTTAACAGATATATTTAAAAAAATGGTATCCTTATTATTATTACCCTCCAATGCAAGTTGGACAAATCCTTTGTACAGTGTGTAGGTAATTCTCTTAGTGGACCAACGAATAGACTCATTTTCTTGAGCATTTTAGCACTGGATAAGAAAATCAGAAGAAAAAAGAAATCTTTCTTATTTGAAATTGCTTTCCGCAGAAAATGTGTAGATTTAATTCTACCTTTGACAAGAGGAATAAAAAAATGACTTTTTCAAATGGTAGAGAGAGTTGACTTTGTAAGTGCTATATAAGTATCCTCTGTGATCACCACTCCTCTTTATTATGCAGCCCACAGGACCCGGAGACAGATTACATTTACCGTAATTAACATATATGTAAATGGAGATCATGCCTATGAATGATAAATTTTCATAGCAATTTAAACCTTGTACAAATTAATCAACCGTACAGCCACTTGATTAATGAAAGGCAGTGTCACTTTAAAATGCAGCATGCTAATATATATTACTGTTATTTCTGATCAAAGAATCTTTCAACATAAACCAATTAAAACAACGATTCATTTAGGCATCTACGGGTTTGCATGTAAACACATCATTACGAACAATACCAGCTAATCCTCACAGTCTATGATTGTGCCAGATGACAGTATCTTATTAAAATATTTTATTCTTTTGAAAAAAAAATGTATTTACTTCAAAAGATATAAATAAATGCATTATCCCCTTAGATATGAATTTGCAATCCAATTGGTTTAAAAGAGGTCACCTAACCTATTGACTGTCGTCATGGCAACAAGTTTCTTCACCAATCGTCTATCCTCTAGGCTTCTGCTTGCATTGAAAATAATTTTTAAAAGTAGTCTGTTTGCACCCTCCTGCTTCCAGAGGAAGAATTTTAAGTGGTTTATAAACAATGTGAGTACGAAATAGTTCACTATCACTTTCACTGATGGACATTATCGGTGCTCTGGTAACTTGATAAATCTGTATTTTACAAATAACCTAAGGCTTATCCATTCATTTTTTACTTACCAGAAGCCAGAAAATGCATTCAATAGTGACGGTAGTTTTATTTTTTATCTTTAAAATTTTAGTTTGCTTCAGAAACCATCATTAACATGAATAAGATCTTTTCAGAGTTTACAACCCCTGAGGAATTGATTTATAGTTGTGTGTCAGGGGTAGAAATTGGCCCTCTGATGACACATCAGCATTACTTATGGGCTTTGTAAAGGGACATCCATATTTTGCCTGGGACTCCCAAAAGGAACTATAGATTTTGGTGTAGAATACTCCAAGCTTTCGGTATGCCACAGTGTCCACAACTGATGTTTTAGATTAGTAACTGAAGGAAATTCCACACTGACCGGTAGAACTGAAACCATGAAAGAATCAATATTTGTGGAAGTGGCACTCAGGAAGAGTTCAACACTGGTGGCATTGGAGATGAGCATTGGGCAGGATGCAGATAGACAGATTCTAAAGAACAAGCTGAAATTAGAGCATAATCCCAGCATAGCAAATGAACAGCACCAGAAGGCTACCAAGGACTAACAAGAAACTTTTAATTCAAGCATTTTCCAAGTAAAGAAAGTAGAATATAGATCCAGAGTCTATTGGCATCAGAGGCACATTTGCAATTTCCCTTAGCTCCATGGCTAGGGAAATACAAAGCAGGCTTGACAGTACTTACAACAGATTGTTGCACTGTGCCTAATGGTCAGTGCCTCACTTGGCTTAAATCAGCCACAGAACTTGCACTGTTCATGAGTGTCAATATTTAAAGAGGCAAACTAACACGCTTGGATCGGATTATCACATCATATATAGATTGATGTCCTGTAGTGGTTGCACATTGGTGTTGTCCCAGCTGGATTTCAAGGTGAGCAATATTTTCTATGAACAATTGGAGTTTCATTTGTTGCTACTCTTAGAGCTGCCACTGTCTTTTCTGTTTTGTAGTTTTTTGTCAAACCCCTTTTATGGGAACATGTTTGGTGGCTGTCTAGGAGACCTGTTTTTTTTGGACAGGGAATCATGGAACTGGTCTTCCCCTGTGAATGCATATGTTTAAACTGATTTATGGGAAAACACAACGTTGAAGGTGGGAGGCAAATACGACTCAAACCACGGTTCCCACAGCTTCCTGAACGGCACCAGAGCGTCCCTTTGAATAGCAGTAAGCTTTTTAAAAAACATCACACGCGTTAATCTGTGTTTTACTTTGACAGCAAAGGGGAGGCCAAGTTCTTGCAATTACCCGTTTGGCCTCTGTGAGAATGAAAGTGATTAGTCGGTGCTGACGTATTGTGCACCCCATTGGTTTCTTAAGCAGCAGAGCTTCCAACGGGTCCTTGCGGAATGTCTGGCCAGTAACTGTGTATAGAAGTTGGTAGACTCTATGGCAGAATCTCTTCACCTTAGGACAGGACCACCAAATGTGAACGACCGAACCCTCCACCCGGCAACCCCTGAAACAGTTTGGGGAGGGAGATGGGATAGCTTTGGAGATCCGGAGCAGAACCAAGTACCACCTAAGGAGCAATTTGTAATTGGCCTCCAGAGCTTGAACATTCATTGAGCTGTGGGAGGTCGTTGTCCAAATTTGTGTCCAGATGTCAGGGGCAATGGTACAACCTAGGTCCAGTTCCCACCTGGAGGTGTAAGGGGGAGGGGAGGCGTGCAGTTTGTCCAACAGGAGGTTGTAAAGGGTAGATATAGTCCCTGAGCTATGCATCCCATGATGTAGTAGTCTTTCGAAAATGGAGAATGGGGGGATGGGGCGTACGGGTCCCAATCGGGTCAGCAAAAAATGTTTAATCTGCAAATATTGGAAAGTTTGTTAAGCATTCAGATGGTGCGTAGATTGAAGTATTGGGAAAGGCACCACACCAGCGTCTGTGCAGAAGTCCCTAACCAGGTTCAGGGAGCTGGAAAGCCATATTTTAAATGCAGCCGGGTTTGAGAAGCCTGGTTGGAAGAGTGGGTTGCCATGAATAGACATCAGGGGAGTGTGAGGGGACATCCATCTCATGGAAAGTCGGAGGCCGTCCCAAACTTTCAGAGTGTGTTTGAGAATCGGATTGTGAAGATTCCCTCTGTTTGAGGGGGGGTAACCAAGGGAGGTTGAGGAGAGATATCGGGGAGCATGAGTAAGCCTCCAGAGAGACCCATAGGGGCATTTCTGATTTCCCAAACCAGAGCACCAGAGGAGCCAACTGAGCCGCCTGATAGTACTTCTGAAAAAAGGGAAGTCCTAAACCCCCCTCCTGTTTGGTACGGTAGAGGACTAAATGTGAGACTCTCAGGAAGGAACCCTTCCAAATAAACCGTAAGATGCGGCTTCGGAGTAGCCGGAGCCGATAAGTGGGGCTCGAGATCGGAAGTACCCAAGCTTGGTATAAAAATTTGGGAAGCAGGGTCATTTTAACGGCTATGATCATTCCAAGCCACCATATGGAATGTTTCTCCCAAGAGGACAGTAAGGATTTGAGGTGTGAAAACAGTTTCGGGTAATTTGCATCGTACAATTGGTCATAGGAGGAGGTGAGATATATTCCCAAGTGGGGCAGTGCAGTGGGTACCCAGGTGTAGGGGAACAATTGTTGTAGGGAGGAACAAAGGGAGGGGGGGAGAGAAACATTGAGGGCTTTGGATTTTCGCAAATTAACAAAAAGGCCTGAAAGGGTACCAACGTGTTGTAGTAGGGGTTGGAGATTCGGGAGAGAGAGCAAGGGATCAGTAAGAATCAGAAGCGCATCGTCTGCGAACAGACTAATTTAAGTGAGTAATTTAAGGTTAACACTGATCAGTGAAATCGGGCGATAGTTGGACCAGGAGGTGTGATCAATTTCAGGCTTAGGAATCATACAGATGGAAGACATCAGTGATTCCTTTCTCAGCCGCCCGCCCTCCCGCAATGTGTTGAAGTACCTAGTTAAATGTGGGGCAAGGATATCCGCAAACTTCTTATAGTAGGCGGCACCGAAACCGTCAGGGCCAGGTCTCTTCCCAGTGCTAAGCAGTTTGATGGAGTTCAAAACTTCCTCTAGTGTGATGGGTGCATCAATCAAGTTACGGTCGTCATCGGAGAGGGAGGGAAGATCTAGGGAGGAGAAAAAGGCTTCCACACTCGAGGTCTCAAGAAGACCTGTGGAGCGATACAACTCACTCAGGCACAGCCTAAAGGTGTCTAGTATTTTGATCGGGTGGGCCGTCACATGGCCTCCGGGAAGTGTCAGTCTAACCGGGTAACGTCTAGAGTTGGTATCTCTTAGCCTATGCGCTAACATGGTATCCGGTTTGTCACCTTTGAGATAAAAGTGATGTTTGGTCCAAGTCAATCGGTCGTTCGCAAGATGTGTGAGGCACAGGTTCAGCTCTGCCCTAATATGAAATAAACGGGATCTATGTTCAGGAGTAGGGGTCTGTTGGAAAACTTGGGAAGCTGTTTGAAGGTCAGATTCGACTTGGTCAATACGGGCTGTCCTTTCTTTTTTAGCTTGAGAGGCTAGTTGAATCAACATGCCTCTAATAACAGGTTTATGGGCTTCCCAGACCGTAAGAGGGGAGGAGACAGAATCCATATTCAATCAAAATATTCAGCCAGGGAAGCTTGGGCCGAGGCCATAGCATCTGGATTGGCGAGCAAGGAGTCCCGTAGTGACCAAGTAAAGCCGGTCTTGAGGGGGAGAACAAGGTTAATATTGATGTGGACCAGATGATGGTCTGAACATGCTATAGGGCAGATAGCGGCTGAGGACACATGAGGCAAAGCTACAGTCCGTATCAGTATATGATCTATACGGGAAAAAACATTATGGGGGTTGGAATACAATGTAAATTGCTCCTTTAGCGGGTGGAGCTCCCTCCAGGAATCTACCAAGTGATATTGTGTCAATAGGGCACAAAATCCTCTAGCTGTTGAGATATCCGAGGGTGGGGTTGCCAGGTGGTTGGGGTCATGTCGGTCAACATGAGGGTGTATCGTAAGGTTGGAGTCCCCGCATAACAGCAATGACCCCTTGGCGTGCAAGTCAACAATTTGAAGCAGGTGGGGAAAAAATCCCAGCTGACTAGTATTAGGGGCATAATAGGAGACCACAGTAACCGGTGAAACATGGATTGAGCCAACCAAAATCAAATACCTGCCCTCCGGATCTCTGATGATCTCCTGACTGACGAAGGGAGCAGACCGACCGAATGCTATCAAGACTCCTCGATGTTTCGTAGGTGCAGAGGCTAAAAAAAAAAGAGAATAATTAGAATGCAGGAATGTCGGATTATATGATTGGGGAAAGTGGGTCTCTTGGTGGCAGACAATATCAGCGTAAAAAGGTTGATTGAGCCCCTTAACATTGAGAGAAGCTATCTTCAGGGCCATGGAGATAGAGGACCTAAGTCAAGGGTAAGAGGAGAAGGGGAAGATAGGACACAGAAGGGAGAGAGACGGGTATATAGTAATGTGTGTAGAGGGGGAAGAAGAGCAGGAGTGGACACAAGAACCAGAGTAGGAGGACACTCAAAGGGCCGGAAACTGTATCTGAACCAGCAAAGAAGGGTATCGTTCACTCAACAGGGATCCGGGCAAACGTCAAATCCAAGGTAGTGAAGGGCAGGGTGCATGGAGGGTACCAGAACGGGAGACAGACCTGCTAAATGAAAAAAACATATAGCCCAAATGTAAACGACTGACAGACCCGAGGGCCATTATAGTGCGACATCTATGGTGGTGACAGTAAATGCAGGTAAAAGGCAAGGCAAAAAATAAATAAAAAACATATCCAAACATAAACAAGGCAACTATTATGGGATGAACTTTCAGCCCACGGATTGGTGAGGCGTTAGGGTACCCACACGGAGGCTATAAGACCTTTAGGGCAAGCCATCACCAAAAGAGCCCCACAGCAAAACAACAAAACAGCAAAGGAGCATAGAAGCAAGAAATTCAGGGGAGACCAGGGTCTTCCACAGAAGTTACCGTAATAGTCCCATTCCTTGGGGTGGCGATGGAACGGTGTGAGCAATAGGCAGTCAAACAGGTGGAGACCCACACCAGTACAGGATGACGTGGACCGCATCGACATCCTTAAATGGAGAAACAAAGCTCAACAACTGGTGAAAGATGGAAAATCCAGATGGGGCAGTCATCCAAATGAATCAGCGGGCCTAGGAGAGTCAGGTGCCATCCTAGAGATCGGAGGTGGTGTAGGTAAATTGGCCGGGGGGCAGGTGGGCCGCTCCCTCCCTGAGCGTTGTGCAGGTGTGGGGGGACAGTCGCTGCGGCCGCATCTGTACGTCCCAGTAAGTGCAATGAGTCCATGCATTCCCGCATCTCATCCACAGTGTTGCAGGTATAGGTTCTGCCATCATAGAAGTTTAAATTGCAGTTTAAAGGGGAAGCCCCAACGGTACCTGATCTTCTTGGTTTGGAGCACCTGGAGCAGAGGTCGGAACTCTCGTCGTCGAGCTATCGTAGCTGGTGAAAGGGAGTTCCCTGTGGATCCTGTCGAACTCCAACCTCTCGATGGGGATTTCGGGGGCCAATTCCTGGAACAATGCAGTGATCGTTGATTGCAGGTCCAGAACTGGCTCCGGGACTCCTCTTATACGCAGATTCAATCTGCGGTCCCGGTTCTCCGAGTCCTCCAGTTGTGTTAGGAGCGATAGATTGAGGGTATGCAGCCGTTCCAGGTCATCCTCATGCCCTTCCACTATGGTGGTGAAGTCATTGCAGCGGGATTCAAGCGTGGTAGTGCGTCTGCCCACATCCCTAATCTCCTTTATGAGTTGTGAAGTAATCTGCTTGGCTACCTTGTCCAAAGCCTTATGGAGGGTGGTTTCAAATTGGGCCAGTAGGGAAGGAGTAACCTCTGGGTCCGCTTGGCTGGCCTGCCAGCTGTCCTCCAGGGGATTGGGAGGTTCACTAGAGGAACGGGAATCTTCGTTCCTCTCCAACGTCGCCGGCGCCATCTTGTGGGCCGCTCGGCCCAAAGCCTCGTGGAGCGTTGACTGGCTCAGCTTACCACCCCGAATCCTAGTACCGGACACGGTGGTATCAATCGATCGGCAGGGGGAGCCCGGATCCGAAGGTACCTGTTATTATCTCGATCGAGGGCTGTGATAGTCTAAATAGGCCGTCACTTCTCCCGTTCTGGCGCGGAGCTGATCAGTGAGCGTCTATCTTGGTCAGTCGCGCGCATGCGCCTAATCCAATGTCTTCTTTTTTAAGCATAGAGTAGAGCCCTGAACACCTTTTCACCTGCTTACCTTTGTCTCTTTACCACCTGTAAAATTCAGAATAGCTTAAGTTCAACTTTACACACACATAGTCAGTGGGGTTAGTTGTCTCTTATCAGTTCTGTCCAAGGTTATAGTTAGATAAAGCAAGCCTAAAGGTTAGCGGATTCTGCAGTGCTATCTCTTTAGATAAACCATAGTGCTCTAGGAGCCCTTTGTCATACTTTAAATGTTTATTTGTAAAACACAGATATAAAACATAGGTTTAAAAACACAAACTCAAAGAATAAATACAAATTGACTCAAAACTATTATAGTTTTCGTTTAATTGAGATAATATGCTATACAGCTTATTATAACAGTAAGTACTCCTTACTTAGATGTAATATGATGTACAATACTGATATAGCTACAAATGTAACTGGGATGGTATAGTCGATAATATATTTTTGCCATAAGTTTAAAAAAACAGGGATCTGTAAATCTAGCATGTTTATCAAGCAATGACAAAGTAACACTTTAAAAAGCTAAAAATTGTCTTATCATTTTTATAGCTAACTATGATTATTAGCTGGACTTCAGTTCAATTGTGGCCATTGAGAAATGTAGATTGTGTTACAACTTCCATGGCTTTCTTGGATATCTTGTGCTAACTATGCTATTGATAGGCATGTGGTTGAGCCACAACTAAGGGTTCAAGGCAAATCCTGCACGTTGGAGGTGCATGATCCCACAAATAAATGGTGCAATTCAACAGACCGAATTCTTTGTAATGCAACTTAGGTGAACTTGCTTACTAAGGCCAGTAATGGAGGTTTTGTTATATGTCAGCCCCCTCGTTATAAAAGGGTGTGCTCCCAGTAGTCATTTGTCAGTGTGTGTTGGAGTAGTTTAGGGACTGACTTTCTGTGTAGGGACAGTTTGTTAATATACAGTACTATACTGGGATTACATTATAGTGGACTACATACTGCATTCTTGTGTACCCCTTGTGTTCACAGTTCAGAAACCAAACAGTCCTTTTAACTACTACCTCTTTGTGTGTGTCAGCAACAACTGTTGTTATTTAGCTGCTAGGTCCCCCTTCCTGTTTGTTTTGTTCTTGTTTTATTGTTTGTTTAATTTATCCATATATTTGCATTTTCCACTGGGTTAAAAATGGGTTGGGTGTAATGTTTCAGGGTTTATTTTATTTCCAAGTGGACATGCTATGCAACCACAGCACGTGTTGGAGGTAGTTGAGTAGCTCAGAAATACTTTTGCTTCTTCTTTTGACCAGATGCAGAGCAGTCAATTGTCTGTAAGTGCTTCAAATGCGACCTCTTCTTCATCTTTTTTTCCTCTGTTAATCCCATCATAGCCCCATAAACTGGCAGTGAGGAGTTAAAGGAATTACTTGATCACAAGATATATATATAGTATATAGTGAATAGATGAATGTATAGAGTGAAAGATGAATGTAAGACAGGTGAAGACAAAAAAACAATGGCAGCATTTGACACAAAAATATGACCAGGATAGAAAAATATAAGTGTCTGAGTTGACAGGCTTTTGTTTAAACCAGAACTGCTTCTCTCAGTGCAAGTCTATAAAAATGCAGCTTGAAGAAGGTCAACAATAGGTCAGAAGGAGGTCAGATGCAAGTCGAATGTACCTGCTAATTGATTCTGTGTGATCGCAGAAGCATATTAAACTGATGTAAAACTGATGTAAAAAACATGGCCCAGACCCATCACCATTGGCCCTAACACGGCTATGAATGCAGAAACAACAGTCCAGGAGAGTAGCTAGAACATTATGAGAATACGGCTGAGAATGGGGTGTTAAATGAAGTGGACAGAATCAGAGTGAATCTAGTAATCCAGTAAGTCAGCAGTAGCAAAGAAGTTTTTAAGATCCAAGTTCACAGGCAGCAACTAAGACCATTATAGCTTACAAGGGGCTTGTAGACTAATCCTAAAAACACCTTAATATGTAAATCTTTGTGAGCATGTGTGCATGTCTTCTATAGTGTGTTCACTCACTTTTTTGCATGTGTCTGCTTGTCCCTGTGCACAACATCAAACATAATTTTGTGCATTTGCTACTAAACTGGATCCAACATTGGATACCACAGTTAATATATATCTGTACTATAATTTATAAACACTCTATTCCTTTGACCAAAAGCTGGTATAATTTTAAAATAGTGTAGCCCTGCTTCGGGGAGGGGGGTAAAGTGAAACGGCCCTCCCCAATCAGCTACCACTGTGACCTGTAGGTATCCAGAAGATCTAGAGCCTCCGCAAAGTGGGAGCATGGGACCTTTAATAACATCTCTAAAGTGAAGGTCTGCTGACTTCCATAATCTAATCACATGAAAGTAAACATACTGATGCTTTTATTTTCCTTGCAGGTGATTGGTTATTTTTTGCTAAGTAAATTATCACCACATCCACTATGCTAAGGGAACATTCCTTTGCAATGTGAACAGCCTATTTGCCCTTTAGTTAATAAGCCCCTATATTTTCACAATAAATTGTTAAAACACATCATTTGGAATGCTTAATTATAATTGTAATTATAGGAAGGGACTGCATTTTTACCTGCCACCCCTTTAAAATGTCCTGATTCATCGGCTCCTCTTAACCATTCATTCCCCTTCTACAAATCATTTTAGTGCAAACACAGCCTGCAAATCAAATGCAGGCACAGCCTATTACAATTATTCATTAAAAAAAGAGATTACTTTTTTTTAGCATCTGTCATTCCATCTTACTTCATGTATTATGAAAACTTGTAAAATGTTAAATAACAAAATAAGCTGTAACATTTCTATCTCAAGCCTTAATTCTCAGTTGAATGGTATGCTGAAATACACCTCAAGGTTCTATGAGCATGTTTAGAATTCTGATGAGACATGAAATACATTATGTGTACAACCAAGTAAATATATACAGATTCGACATTGCCATTGCTTGTGTTGGCACATTTACCTTGCACATTGTGCATTACATAAATATGACTGCAAATTGCAACCAGTTGACAACACTACAAGGATGTTATGTTCCAATTTCATCATTCATGGATGTGAAAAGTTATTTTTTTTCTTTTAATTCACACTGCTGTACATTGTTTAAAATGTTATGTGGAGTTGTAACATTTTAACCCATTAGATTATGTTTCTTAGACATTTTATCTGACAGATGATGATGAATATTATTATTGTTATTAATATTTATTTTTTTAAATTATTATTATTGTTAGCATTATTATCTTGGGAATTATATTACCCCAGTCCATAATTGACTATGGCATTTCATATACCTCTTATTTAGATGGGCTTACATAAAACGTTAACATTGCCAGGCAGTTCTTGATAGTTTTAGACAAGCGTTTGTCCCACATTCTGCAGAAATACTGAGTATTTTCTTTGATTAGGATTAGTTTAGGTATACTGTTCTTAAGCTGTCCGTAATAGAGGTAAACTGGTTAGCAAGACTATCTGGCCATAGCAATCACACAAAGTAAGCATGCCCACTATATGCCGGGACACTGGCCGCACCCAAATCGCACCACTACACATCAAAACATATTACCATGCATTGTGGTGCCATACGATTTAAAAAAATGGCTCATGCACTTTTATTAATGCTTTTTAAATTCAAATAAATGGGCTGCCTTATCACAACACATAGTTATATTGTGTGTTTGTGGGGTGGGAGAAATAATTAATTAATTCTTATAGGCTCTTCTATTAAGAACCTATATTAATAAGGCTGTAGCTCCCTCATACAGCAGAAATGTGACATCACACTGCATGCAGCTAATACAGTTAAATTGTTTTACATAACATAGCAGCTAGTTATCTGGTTTTATAGACATAACTGAAGAATTTCCCCATCCCTTATTTTACTATATAGTATTACAATCCCTTAAAGTAAAAGTTTCACCAGACTATAGACATAAAATGAATTATGCATGCTGAACAAGCATTACAATGCTTCTCTAACAAGTGCTATCTGGCTGCAGACCATGCAGGTACCACGCAGAAATACAGTCTGCAATTTTACAGCCAGAATTACTTACATTCAGGTTGCTCTGTATTACTGATTTGCCAATCCTGTTTACTCTCCCCCATCTATGAAACTGCAGCCTTTCCATGTTATGTCTGTCTATAATCATAAACAATCTAGCAGAATGTGAAATGTAAGAAGAGGCTGTCAGGGAGGGATAAGCTTCACTTAGGAGGAACTAGAGCAGAGTATAAAGGCAGATATAAATGCTAAGGAAAATTGGTTGGTTACTGGTATTATTCACCCACTCCTGAGCTCTTGTGTGGAGTCAGTGATGGTGGCACTCACAGGGCCATGTGTAGAGTCCCAACATGAAATGATGTTGTGCAGTACAATAGCATCTTCAGAGTACT
Source organism: Nanorana parkeri (assembly GCF_000935625.1). Lineage (NCBI taxonomy): Eukaryota > Metazoa > Chordata > Amphibia > Anura > Dicroglossidae > Nanorana > Nanorana parkeri. The sequence continues at coordinate 1,401,048 of NW_017306515.1, forward strand.
TATATTCATTCATTACCAACTGGCCAGTGATGGTGTGTTCATGGTTTGGGCAAATATTTTCTTTAAAGAGGTTTTCCTTGCTCATAACCATAGTATTTTGGTGAAGTTCCAATACTTCATAACAGCAGTGTTTACAGAACATGGGCTGGTTGACAACTACTCTGATCCATAAATACCAGAAAAAAAGAAGGCCTTCCCATAGATAATATCCCAAGCATCTGAAGTCAAGTGAGCACCTCGGCTAAACCAGCTAGTTGGTAAAAGGTGGCCTTCTGATTAGAGTAGCAGCCATTGATATGCAGGTTTCCCTTTCCTAAATACAATTTTTACAGTAAATTTAAATGAAGCACTGTAAGACTTTCTGAAAACAGAAGTTGTCTGAATGACTCCAAATCCCAAAAGTAAGGGGTCTTGTCCACATTTTAGAATGGAGGGTGGATCCATGCCAGTCATTCCTTTGTATCCCTAGGCCAATTGTACTTGACTACGTTATAGTAAATATACAGCCTCATATTATAGGGCAATGTATTCCAAACTGCATATAGCTGTGTAAGGCTTGTTGGCCATCATCATGCAGAGTATGGAAAGCATGGCTTCTATGGACCCTAGGGCTTGAGGAGCAGCAAGAAAGTATAACCTTTCTGGTTATACTTTAAAATAAATCTATATACAGAACCTCCCTAGCCTAATACAAAAGGCAAAAAAAACTATTTAAAAATATATTTTAAATAAGATAAAAATGAGAGTTATTGCAATACAAGGTTTAACAAAGGTTGGACAGTATCCTTGCCTCTATGCAGCTGCAAAGGAAACAATAAAGCTTGATCAGCTGAATGCTTAAATATGGTAAAAATGTTTGATGAGATGAAGATGTAATTCTCTCTGCACTCCCAAAGGATATGGATTAAATATGACTACAGCCCCAAATCAAATAGCGA
>NW_017306515.1:1402000-1408733 GCF_000935625.1 Nanorana parkeri
CAGTGTGCATTATTAAAGCTTCAGAAATAAAATTTTAAGTGTTGCTCCCAATTAGCACAACAGTGACCAAGCACCGTGCCTGGCGCTTAATGCTTGCTCTCGGAGTGGAGCTAGTTTTGAAGGTCTGAGGTGGAGGAGAGAGGGAGAAGAAAAAAATGAAACAGCTTAAGTATTCATTTTGAGAGGAAAGACAGCTCCTATTAACATTTAACAGCATTTGTGCAACTTGGTGCGGAGGTTATGATGCAAATGAGGAGGAATTAAAAGTGGCCAGGGGTTTGTCATTGATGGATTGCAGTCTGGCGGTGTTCACACTTCTGCTGTGTCCATCAGAAGCGATTACTGTGTAATTAAACCTTATTTCTCGACTCTCTAGTGCATAATTACTTTGTGAATGTAGCGATCATCTAAAAAAACTACCAAAACGTTCTAGCATTTAAGTCTGGCCGTCATTTCCCCTCACTTGTGTCAGATACAACCATCATACAGTGCAAAAGAACTGTCACTTTTAATAAGGAGGAAAAAATTAAATGAAACAGTATGCCTATTACAGGAATATTAGGCGTTCAAGTGGTAGAGTCCTTTTTCTTCCATTTGCATAATTTATTCTTTTTTTTTTTTTTGTCCCTCGCACCGAAAAGCTTCAAGCAATTTTCTTCACATTTAAATAGATCGCACATTTAAGGCTACTTAAGGAAAATTATCACTTTGCATATTTTAATTGTTTTGAAGAAAGTGAATAGAAAAGGTCTGCAGCGTGGACTCTTGAGTCGGTCAGACGTTCAACTGTCTGATTCTGTAGCTCCCCACTGGTCCACTCGAGATAACCCCACAGTTCACGCCTGCACACCGCACATTTCATCAGCATGCAAATCAGCCACCGGCATTACAATAAGGATATCTTTGATATTTACAAACTAGCCACTAATAGCTGAAAATGTAAATGGTTTGACATAACTTCATTTCTAACCTTTCTTTTTTTTAATTACTTTTTATTATTTATCATCATTGAGTTACTTATTACTGTGTATTTATTCATATTTATGCATATTTACCTGATCTTATTAAAGGGGCACTATTATCTAAATAATGAAAATATGTAAAATTAAAGATATCGATTGCACACAGGGGCCGATTTATACTGCTTAGGTTGCTGCTTTCTTTTGTTATCGTTTTCTATTGAAAGATTCAACCTATTTTTAAAAGCTATTTCGAGGGGGTCAGTTCACTGCTTCTTTTCGCCAGTTATCAACTTTTATGTTACTGATTGTTTTTCTGTTTTGGTGTATTCTATCAATGGTTTTCATAAATATACAGATATGAATTTATAAAAATTTAGCAAAGTAAGCAGAGTTGTGGAAGAGTTTGCCAGTTTTATTCCAATGAACTTAACTTATTGATAACCTAACATGATTTTTTTTGTAACAGTAGATATCACACAGGCAATACCCCTTTATAAAGGTAAAAGAGTGCATACCTAAAGTCTACAATTATGATGTATTCTCAGTAAATTCTAAAAATGTTAACGTGACACTAAATTCAGAAGTTAATAATTAAAAATGCATTTAAGTACCAAGATACGCTCATACGAGCCTTTTGACTTCTCTCAAGCGCCAACAGTTGTCTTGTTTAATTCAGGCACACATCTACAGAGGTTGACAGACAAGGAAAAAAAAATAAGGGATAGGTTACAATGATTTGTACTTTTTGTAGCTTGCTGCTGTCTGCTCTGACCTTGTGTCCCTAGGTAGTAGCCCAACTCTGTCTACAGGTATCCACAATCCACAATTGAGACAGGAGCCAATCGTCCACTTAAAGTGACATTATATTAAGGAGTTAAATCTTAAAAATGCAATCAAGTACCTTAACTATTAACAACAATGTATCTTATTTGTGTATTACTCGGCTGTAGATCCTCAAATCATTTCTGAATTGGTTCTGACACTGTCCTCCCTTCTAGAGTGTTGCTACTTTTGTTCCCCATGGTCCCTGTGTGTGGTGTAAAGTAGCCACCGCTCCAAGCTCACTCTTGTGATGGACTACAATCTCAATACAAATTTGTAAACTAAACGTGAGATTATAGTCCTTCCTGGGAGTGAGCTTGGAGTAGCGGCCACCCTCCAGAAGGAAAGGCAGTGTCAGCACCAATTCAGAGATGATTTGAGGATCTACAGCCGAGTGATACACAAATAAGTTACATTTTTGTTAATAGTTGAGGTATTTGAATAGATTTTTAAGATTTACCTCCTGAATTTAGTGTCACTTTAAATGGAGGATTTGCTCCTGTCTCAATTGTGGATTGTGGATACATGTAGAAAGATTTGGGCTGGTGCCTAGGGACACAAGGTTAGAGTAGACAGCAGCAAGCCACAAAAAGTACAAATCATTGTAACTTCTTCCTAATTTTGTTTTCCTAATTTGTCTACCTCTGTAGATTTGTGCCTGAATTCAACAAGACAACTGTTGGAGCTTGAGAGGAGTCAAAGGGCTCTTCATTGTTCAATAAGCATGAGCGTATCTTTTCTTTCTCTTGTTTGGTGGTCTGTACAGTAAAAAAGAAGATATTACATATTTAGCAAATGCCATTCTGCCCCCAAAAGCACATTCTGTAACTATTGAAATAAATATTAATAATAATCACATCACGACACAAGTGGCAAAGCTTATACAAAAAAACCCCATAGTTTAGATAGTGATGTTAACATTTCCTTTTCCATATGATAAGGGATATTTGTAAAATGCGCATTACATTTTTCCTGCCCAGCCCTCTGACATCACTGGTTGCCAAGAGCTGGGTGGGACACTCAGCTCCTGTCAACCAGTGACATCAGTGAGCAGGGGGGACGTAGACCAGAGCTTCACAGGTTGCTAGTAGCTCTTAGCAACCTGGGATGCTCATGACCCAATTAGATGCCGCTTGAGGCAACCACCTCAGGCTGCTTCCCTATAGGGATGGCCCTGACCGTACTCTATCTATGGAGGAGCAGCATTGTTGCAGTAGAACAAGAAGTGTGTTAGGACTACAGAACACCTCCCCATTCCTCATCTCCATTACATAAGGGGGTGTTCTCTAGTTCAAAAAGAGAAGTGGGGACAATGCTTACTAATAAGATTCAGAATTGACAGAGAGCACAGAAAGATATCAGCAAACTAGATTTCTGGCAAGATAAACAGATATAAAAAAATACATTATTACCAATACCTCCCCTATATAATGTACTTATTAAACAGCTATAACACACACTTTGAATGATATATTTCACAGATCTAAAGGGAGCATATAAAATAAATTGATTGTTAGGGTTTATATACACTTTACTTTCACCACATAAGACATTTACAGAAAGTTGGAATACTGTACTTTAAAAACATGTTTTATACTACATCCAACTCAAACACCTAAGTTATCCATAGCCAGCCAGCTTAGTATTATGATATGATAAAATAATATTGAAGCTATAGTGTGAAGTGGAGGAATGTGTGAAAAAATTGGACTCCGCTGATCAGTCTGTGCGGGACGGGAGGTTTTCAGAGCAGCGCGACGTCATTTCCGGTTTCGGCATCTCGGCATCACTTCCCGTGCAACTCGGACGCTACTCGAGTCAGGTAGCGCTGGCGGAGCTTATTGGTCTTCACGAGACATACCTGGTGTGTGTAATCAGGCAGCGGACGCACTGTCTAGATTAAAAATCTCTGCTTTCTTCCAACAGAGACCCGACGCAGACGCAGTGCCTACGCTAGTGCAGGCCTTCCATCTACTGGTGTTGGACTGAGGGGACACCAGTTGAACGCAACTAGACTTATCAGTGACTCCCTGTCAGCGAATACCAGGAAAGCGTATGACACAGCATGGAAGGCTTTCAGGGTTTTTCAGGTCCAATATGCCACGCAAGATCCGGGTAGCTTGTCGTATATCCTGGCCTTTATTTCCTATTGCCATACGGATTTAAAGCTTGCCTATAATACCATCAGGTTATACCTTGCGGGGGTGCAACATTTCCTATCTCTATCATACCCGGATAGACGGAGTTTATTTGCAGCACACCCTGTCAAAGCTATCCTTAAAGGGTTACAGAAAGACGGGAGACAGGCGATGCACACTCGCCTGCCCATTACCAGTCACTTGTTCCGAGCAATGTCAGGCATGTTGGATAACTCGCCTTTTGGCATCCTGCAGAGCCTAGTATTTAAAGCTGCAATTTATCTGGCTTTTTACGGGTTTCTGCGACCGGGAGAATTCACTTGCTCCGACGCTAGTGCCGCAGGGATCTGCAAGAAGCAGTTGGTCAGGTTCCCCGGTCATTACGTGTTAAAGTTGTCAAGGAGCAAAACGAATCAGGTAGGTGCACCTACCAAGATAAAGTTTTTCCCTTCCGGCAATCTGTGGTGCCCTGTGACAGTGTTGGACAATCTCATGTCCAGTTTGATCCAGAAGAAGGAGGGCAGTCCTTTGTTTCCTTTTCCCGGTACTCCGCTGACCGCTAGTCAGTTCACAATTCATGTTAGGTTACTACTTAGCCAGTTAGGTGTTAATCCCAAGCTGTACTCCGGTCATTCCTGTCGCATTGGGGCAGCGTCAGCTGCGTCACGTCAGGGAGTCCCAGCTCATATAATTAAGCATTTAGGACGTTGGAATTCTTCATGCTTTAACATGTATATACCTGATCCACAGGTAGAGTTGGCTGACGCTTTCACTAAGTTGGCCGCATAATGTAGTCATGGTCATCCAAGTTGGTTTTTGCCCCCTTATTGGCATTACTGACCACCGAGGCCATGGCACACCTCAGGTCATGTCGCATAGCAATCCTCATGTGAAGTGGACTCCTTACAAAAGTTGGAAGGCTAATGTGTTAGCCTGAATTTGTGGGTGGAGTCTGCGCCTCCTTACCTCTCCTAAAAGCACCGCTGATCAGTCTGTGTGGGACGTGAGGTTTTCAGAGCAACTTGGGCCGTTACAGTCAGGAGTTCACCTCAGTTCACTCTTCACACCATCAGAGTATGCCCCCTTATTGGCATTAAGGTCACTGGGACAGGAAGTGGTGGGACATCTGTACACGGAAACAGAGAAAATAAAAATCTGGCAAATGTCTAGCCCTTTACCACTCACAGAAATTGACTAAAATTGGATTTTGAATGGGAAACCAATTCAATAATTGCTTACAAACCATTACTACAGAAGGAGAAGCAGAAATCAAGTTCTGTCACATTTGTCACACTTAAAAATTTCTATATCTGTGCGCATCCCTTCAATTAAATAATGCTGACTGACAATGCAGTTTGTAGGTAAAATGTTCCCTTAGATCATCAGAGCCGAATATTTTTCTATTCTAAAGACCTCATATGGGTTGTGTTATATAGACTGTATAAATCCAGATTGTGTTAAGCTGCCCTTAGGCTGAGTTCTGCCGAACCTGTTTGACGTGTGGATGATCCTGTCGGAGCCACCTAGTTCGACAAAAGTCGATTTTCAAATTGACTTTTTCATAGGAGCTAGGTGGAAATTTGTCAGCTAAACAATGAGCGCATCCAATAAAATATTCAGCAGCTGCAGGTCCCACCGGCTACTGAATACAATAGCCAGCAGGGAAGATTCCTTCATCCACGCTATTTATCTTGGATGGGGTAATTTATTGATTACTCTCATTCAGCACGTGGGGCTGAATGAGAGAAACCTACAGGTGCATGACCAGTTTTGTTTTATGAAAAAGAAAATTAAAATAGCAGTAAAGTTTACCTGTACTATGAGATCTATTAGACATCTCTCGGCTGAAAGTCCCAGGGAAGGAATATCAATAACCTAATTTGCTCGTTTGTGCGAAATTGCAAAAGAGAATGTTATGGTACAGCAGATTACAAAGCATGGGCTGTGAACAGATTGCTGACTTGTTAAACAGTCTTTTAATTACGATGCTCCTTGAAAATTATATATGAAAAAAAACATCAATAACATTGCATCTGCCCCCTTCTCCTTTTCGACTGTAAGCTCCGTCAGGCCAGGTTAACATTTTATTTTTCTTTATTTGTCTATATTATAGTGTTATTGCTATAGACCCTATGTGTCCTCATGTGTATAACACTGCAAAAGATGTTGCTACTATATAACTAAAAAGTGTAAGGATCTTTTTTATTCCCTTGTGTTCCTTAATAAATTCAGGTTTAGTAAGCATCTTTTCTTCTTTTTTTTTTGTTTAATGGTAATTTTTTAATGTAGTTCTATTACAATATGATTGTTAAAATCCCACTATTGTTCTTACATATAACTCCTTTTTCTACTTAAATGTCAATTTATTATATATAAACAAAAACATATTTAGATAATATACTGACAGGTTAAGTGGCTGGCATCCAAACTGACCCTAGCGTATTATTATGATATTATATGATGTTATATTATATTATACTATAACTTTCTTCAGGGTCCAGGACATGTTTAAATGGTTCAGTGTTTTCTATAAAGGGTCACAGAATTTGCTGATTAATAATTATGATTAAAATAATTATTAATCTGATTAATAATTAAATAAGTGAAAAACACATGCATAATATTAATACAAACCAAAGCAAGAAAACATACGCTAGTTATAGTTGTAATAATACCAATACTAGTAATAATAATAGTAATATTAATAATAATATGTTAAAACAAACAAAAATTTGTATAAAAACAATATATATATACATACAAACACAAAGACCCCCCCCCCCCCACACACCACCACACAAAAAATATTTA
>NW_017306515.1:1409324-1409659 GCF_000935625.1 Nanorana parkeri
TGTCCTTTGGTGCACTCTCTTGAAAGCTGAAGCCTATAATAAGGACAATTTAAACAAAGCACACTTGCAAGTCTTTAATGAAATATGCTTGAATATATGGAAGATTAAAAAAAAAGGATGTCTGCAGTGTTTATATTCAATTATTCTGTAAAATGGCTTCTAGTTTATTTAAAAGTATCTCAGTAAAGATATCTTTAAAAACGATATGCCTAAAATCTTTTAAACCAGCTTGTCAGGGAAGGCTGGTAGAGAGTAAAACATCTACTGCAATGACGCTCTTAATTTTACAAAAGAGAGCTAGCACTGACTGGAGAGAAACCTTACTCAAATATATA
>NW_017306515.1:1409883-1410153 GCF_000935625.1 Nanorana parkeri
ACTGTATATTATACATATTTAAATCATAATTACATTATAAAGCAATGCATGCGCAATGTATACTATACATTTGTCAAAGCTGAACTCCAGGCAAACTGCAGAAATACACAGAATAAATACATATATGAGAGCTGCTTTATCTGCCAAAAGATGTGTACTTCTGTCTATCCAAACCTGAGATTTTGACACAGCTCTTCCATGCAGAACATCCTTGCCTGGCAATGTGTGTGTGTGTGTGGGGGGGGGGGGGTTTTTTCCTTTTAAATAGGG
>NW_017306515.1:1410236-1413846 GCF_000935625.1 Nanorana parkeri
GGGTATCTTTCACTTTAAATACTGGTCTCCTCCCACCCTCAGCCTGTGAATAGACAGTGAAAAGAGAAGCAGCACACTGATGTGCTCATCTCTTTGCTCATTCCTCCTGCCAGCTTGGTTTTAACACTGCAGCACCCTTGATTTGCTCCGGGTGAAGCTTCTCTTTTCCCTGGCTGGTTCCTAGTTATATTTAGGTACTAACACTGCTTAATTTAAAAAATAATCAAAAAAATAAATACATTATTCATTTATTGATTTATTACAGGTATTTATATGCACTCTACGTACTACACATTCACATCAGTCCCTGCCTTCAAGGAGTTTACAATCTAAGGTCCCTATCTCACATGCACATGGGGCCGATTTAGACAGGAGCCAATTAACCTTCCAGCATGTTTTTGGAGTGTGGGAGGAAACTGGAGTACTCCTGACTGGGATCTGAATCGGGAAACTGGGAACCCCCAGTAATGCAAGGCAGAAGTGCTAACCGCTAATCAGGTATTAATGAATACAGAGCTGGATTAATTTGTGCCTTCTATATCTACAGGAGTACAGCTTTAACCACTGCCTGTGTGATTAATCATTGTGCACTGCTGTTTGCCGCTCATGTTTTTGCATTTATGACTGAACTTGTGTATTTACTTTCCAAAACCGGTTACATTAACCACAACACGAGTTGGTTAAATTAGACTATTGGACCAAAGTTACCATACTGTGCAGTGAGCGGAGAGAAAGAATGGCTTTATTGTACCTGATTATATACTGAGCCAATTCGCTCTGTCCCTGTGTGAGAAACAGCAATAGAGCTATAGTGTGTCCAGAGTGTTTAAACTAGTATTATATATCTTTTTATTTTTGAAGAAAATGCTTTTACAAATGAGAATTTAATCAAGGACACACTAGTGATAGTGGCATCACAAATCACTGTGGAGAGCACAGCGTTAGCTGTTTTTTCAGGCTGCGTATCTCTGCTTGAAACTTTGTATGGAGTAATACATAGCAGGAAAGGGGGATTAATTGATAAATGTGTTCCCATTGCACGCCATATTGAAGTCAACATCAATCATGGGTGTGCTGTAGCAACCAATGACTGGTATTGTGAAGGACACAAGTAGAATACGATGCCATTCCAACTTAAAGTGAAACTAAATTCAGGAGTTAAATCTTAAAAATGCATTTGGGTACCTTAACTTAATATTTACAAAAATATAGCTTATTTGTGTATCACTCAGCTGTATCTTCCAATCAGCTCTGAATTCATGCTGATACTTTCCTTCCTCTGGAGGGTGGCTACTTTGATTCCTCATGGTCCCTGCGTGTGTTGTGAAGTAGCCACCCCTCCAAGCTCACTCCCATGAGAGACTATTAAATCAAAACAAATTAGATAACTAAATGTGAGATTGTAATCGATCACAGTGAGCTTGGAGCGGTGACTACTTTAAAACACACACAGGGACCAAGGGAAAAAAGTAACCATCCTCCAGAAGGAGGGACAGTGCCGGCACCAATTCAGAGATGATTTGAGGATCTACAGTGAGTGATACACAAATAAGCTAGAGTTTGGATAATAGCTAGGGTACTTAAATGCATTTTTAAGATTTAACTCCTGAGGTTAAAGTCACTTTAATTCTTACAATAAGTCCACTTCATTGTAGCATGTTGTAAATTACACCATAGCGCAACATTGTACAGCCACACAGGACTTTTTATCAAGGCAAGTATAAAAGGACAAACATTGTGGGTTCTCTGATGAGAGAGCACATTGGCAAGTTGTCTATTTCTAATTGAAACTTTGTATGGAGGAATAAAGAGTAGGTAGAGAAGGGGAGAGGAGGGTAAGGAGAGATTGTTAGGTACTCTTTAGATTCATTAAAATGTGGGTGTAATCTAAGCGTCAGCTATTGAGCACTGTAAACTACTGGAGTTTTTTCCGAAAAGCAGTTAGAAATAGCTTGCTAGACATGTGAAAAAGAGCCTAGATTTGCACCTGCTGAAATATTTATGGCAATATTTATCTGCATTGCCAACATGAAAAGTGTTATGAACCTAATAAATAAACAGAAAAACATTTAAGCAGTGGTGTAGACTGCAGTACTATATTCAGGTCTAATAAGAACAATGGATCTTGGCAGGTAGTTCCGACAAGATTATGCTCTTAAGGACAATGCCACATAGGTGATTCGGCGTGCAACACTTTTTTTTTACTACTGTATCATTTTCAGAGACATTTTAAAATCGGGTTGCCCTTCCCCATACTAGTGAGACAGACTAGATCATGGATAGTTAAATTGCAGCCCTCCAGCTGTGGTGAAACTACAAATTCCATAATAAATCTGCCTCTACCAGCCTGTGGCTTTCAGAGTCTTGCAGTGCCTTATAGGACTTTTAGTCCCTCAACAGCTGGAGGGCCAAGGATTGAGAATAGAGATGGGATAGAGCAATACCTGTTCAGGTCTACTTTGATCTAATGCAGCCCCACAGAGGATATATGCACAAGGAGTTTTAAAATATGAACAGCACTGCCTGTAGTATTGTCTGTGTGACATCACCCTAAGGCAGGAAAAATTGTTTAATTTGCAGGAATCTGTTGACAAGTGCTCAGTGCAGCATTCTGCCTCTCCCTGTTGTTTTTTTTCCTTTTTATCAAAACAAGAAGAGAGGAAGATTAACATGACAAAGCAATGTTTAGTAACCATCAGGCATATGGAACGGCTGGGGGCCAATTAAACATTTCAATGTACATATTCCACTTGTTGCTCAAGGGCACAGCACAGGAGGCAGTGCATATATACGCACATGTGGGATGCTGTTGAAGGTCTCTAGAACCTTATAATAAATAAGTGAATGGTTGCAATATATAAGGATTAACATAAAATGTGGATACATGTAAGTTCATAATGACATTGTTAATGTATTTTTTCCTATGTTATGCAAATTTTCTGATGGCCTGCTGATTGAATCTTTTGCCAGCATCTTGAAGCTTTTAATAATATCCATTTCACATAAAGGTACTCAACTTAGATTAATAAATACACATAGTCTGTTAGCAGCAAATTATTTAATCCTTGTTTTCTATTACTATATGTATCAGAACTGATTAATAAATTCTACTGCGTACATTAAGCACTCATAAAACATCTACAACAAACTAATTTAAAGGAAACCTTGTCTTTCAGACATGTCCTTCTTCTATTCAGTAGCCCAGGCTACACTTTTTTTTCACTCGAGTTCAAGCACTACTTTTAACAAGTGCTTAGTATACAAGATGCATTATTGAAGATATATTCCATGATGGGCACAAGTAATGACAAGACAGGCACCATTATCACAGCGCTTCTATATAATGGCTACCCCAAGGTTAAAGTCTACCACTTCAAGATACTGAGGTCAGTAACTATGTAGTCCAGTCTATCTAATTAATCAAATGCTAGAGAAGATGGAGGTACTTTACATGCAGTCCTGCAATAGGCTTTGCGGGGCTAGATATTTCCTCGGGCAGGGTTAACTTTTGAACTATACCCCTTACTGCTCTAACTCTAAAATAGAAAAACGAATGCAGACCCTAGCGGAGACCCCCCCCCCCCCCACCCCCCCCCCCCCACACCCACAC
>NW_017306515.1:1414507-1422078 GCF_000935625.1 Nanorana parkeri
CACACACACACTCTACTGGTTAAAGAAAAAATACTTATTTGCCATGTATTGACAGCTAGATGGACCTGAGCTATGCCCAGGTCTATGTGACAGTTACGTCTCAGCACCCATATGACCCACATCTAGTAAAAATGGAGGTCAAGTCCCAGAGGGCCCCTGGGCAATTACACAGTCGGTGCACATGGCGATACTGCCCCTGCCCTAGAATGTGGGCATTCTTCCCCTCACTGGGTGACCAGAGGTGATCCACTGTATTTATCAAAGTGTGCCTGATCTCAGTAAAATATTTGCTATCCTATGGGGAACATATAGAACATTTCGTTCTAAATATGGGCAATTACATAATTAAGACATGGCGCATTCTATGAGACTGTGTGCCAGAGAAGCTTAAAAATACAGGGCATGATTAGTTGATTCACATAGAGACTGGCTTTCCAGTCTGAAAGGGGTAGGAAGGGGCAGGAAGTCCACATTTTAAGGTTGCTCTGGGCCACTGTAAGTGTAGCCAGCATCATTTTATTGAACTGGTAATCAGTTCCAAGGACAACTTAACCAGTTCAATGATAAGAAAGATACCTGGAGGTAAAAATTACAGATCCAGTGAGCATTCTATAACTAATTTTTACAGGATTTGAGAATGTCCACGCAATGTAAAATGTGTAAATATTTTCACTTCAATTAGTCAGTCAAATGAGATAATTCAACAGAGACTTTTTTCACATGATTGGACAATTTAAGTGGATCTTCACATATTTTATTGTTCTCATATCCTTTAGAAATCATATGTATATATCATCATCTATATGTCCAACTGTCCATGCACCTGAAAAACAGTTGTATTTATTAAGCCATTAAATAGTTAGTGGCCATACTTCTCAATATCCCCTTTAATTCACCTTATACAGGTATACTTCAAAGTTTGAAGCTCTACAATTGAAACATGCAAACAAATAGTTAAGGAATGATTCAAAAGGCAAAAGTGACAAATTCCACTTTACTATGTTTTAACAGTAATTCAAATTGCAGAACTCTCAAGAGAAAAGCTGCATAAACCTCAAATTTATTTGACTTTAATGTAAAATGCTTAATAACAAATACCATTTGCAGGAAAGTGGTCCACTGAACGTCAAAAACATAGCTGGCTTTGTAGGTGATGTCAGCTCACTTTAGACAATTTTATAAACCTTAAAGATCTTTTAAATATAAATATTTGTCTAGTTTACACCAGTAAAAGTAATCATGCATAGTAAAGAGATACAGCTGGGGTGAGAAATATGATTGCTGTCTTATGATCGGGTCAATTTTGGTAAGATCAGGTGACAATGTCATGCTTATTATCATCACAAAACAATAAAACATCTTCGGAAAAGGGGAGCAGAAACTCTATTGTTAAAATTGGGGTGCTTGTTCAAATGTTGTTGTTTTCTCCTAGCATGAGCCAGTTTCAGAGATGTCTAGCTGCACCCTTCTATCCCTTTTTTAAGGTTGCTAAAACACCTTTTCTGAGACTGAGTTAAAAAGACCACCTTAAAAAGGATATCTAAGGGGGGGCGTGGCCAGCTACCAATGTGAGAAGACGTGTTCTTCTGGAGCTCCATCCTAGACCCGCTAAAATAAGGTGTTTAGCAGCCCTTATCAAGCAACAAGATGAAAGACAAAAAAGCAAATCCACGACTTCTCAGAAGTCTCAACTCCCTTCCTCGATCAAGGGATATTTTGAGCGCTCAAATCTGCCGGAGGGAGCTCCTCGTGGCAAGATGGCGCCGGACACGAACATTACTCCAGCTCACCTGCCATCATCTCCGGAGTCCCCGATGGGTGATCTTACACCGGAGTCACCCTCCTCCGGCTCCACAGGGACGCAGGTCTCAACTTCCTATCGGGTCCAGAAGAATGTACTGTCTCAGGTACGTGACAGGGAGCCGACCGATGGAGTAAGTGACTGGCCCGTCCGAGAGGCCGCACAGGAATGGTCTCCCTCCGGCTTGCCACAGGGCGTAGGCCCAGTCCAGCGACCTGAACCCCGGGATCCCCACTCACCCGATCCACATCCCCAGCCAGATGACAGGAAGCTTGATGAGACAGGCCACCGGCGAGAGGCCGATCCCCACCAAGCATGGGAATGTCCCCCAGATGCCTATACAAGGCCGCAACATACTCCCAGATCTAGGGACTCTAGTAAGGGACGCAGCCGCCACTTAGTCACTCCGATGACTGCACCTGCCATAACTCCAGAGGTTACAGGGAAAGGACGATCTAGTCCTGACCAGACTCCACATAAACGTAAATCAGCTCATACTATGGCTGAATTCTCATCCTCAGAAGAGGAGGCTGAAGAATATACTTTATGGCGGGATTGCATGAAACACATACCGACTAAAAGGGACTTTCATCTACTGATCCAGGAGGCCAGAGACACTTGCAAGTCTTCCATTCTTCCAGAAGAAATCAAGTTAACTATCTGATCTCTACCTAATGGAAAATCCCCTGGTCCAGATGGTTTTTCATACTTATATTACAAAACATACATAGACTTACTCCTCCCACATTTGACGAATCTCTATAACGGCTTTATGTCTGGAGATTCCATTCCTTCCTCTTTTCTACACTTATATATTATAGTTTTGCCTAAACCGGAGAAAGATGACACCATCTGTTCCAATTAAAGACCCATAGCTTTACTTAACTCTGATTTCAAAATATTCACCAAAAAACTAGCTAACAGATTGCCCCGTTTACTTCCAACACTGATACATAATGACCAAGTAGGTTTAATTTTAAACCGACAGGCGGGGACAATACTCGTAGGACTTTTTTAGACATCACTGAACGGAACAAAGAAGCCACTCTCCTTCTAAGTTTGGATGCTGAAAAAGCCTTTGACAGGCTCAGCTGGCCCTTCTTACAGGCCACATTGGATAGAATAGGTATCACAGGGCCCTTTGCCGTGGCAGTACAGTCATTATACTCCACACCTTCGGCTTCGATTAAATTGCAAAATGCTACCTCACCATTGTTCCCTATTTGTAACGGGACTAGACAGGGATGCCCACTATCACCACTTCTATTCACCTTGTGCATAGAATCCTTAGCATCTAAAATAAGGATGTCTCTGGATATTACTGGGGTGACAGCTCGGAATCATCAGTTTAAGGTGGTGCTATTCACGGATGATATCATCCTCACGTTAACTCATCCCCTGGTATCCCTCCCCAATCTACATGCAGTCTTGGAATGTTATGCTGGTCTCTCAGGCTATAAGCTCAATGTGTCCAAAACTAATGTGATGCCCATTAATGTGACTCCTTCTGCTCTTGATGTTATCCTTTCCCTATACCTGGGTGACAGACTCCTTAAAATATCTGGGAATCCAGCTGACCCCTAAACTTTCACAACTATACTCGGAAAACTTTAAACCACTTTTTCTCTCTTTAAGACAAATGCTACGCCAATGGAGAACTCTTAAGCTATCCTTAACAGTCAAAATGATGGCTATTAAAATGACATTACTACCTAAATTATTGTATTTCTTTGAAACGTTACCAATAAAAATCCCTAGCCCAGACCTGAGATCATTACAATCAGATATTTTAAAATTCATCTGGGACAATATAGACGTCACTGTATATCCAAAAATATACTATTTGCCCCGGTGTCTAGAGGCGGTATGGCGCTACCACAAATTTCCAAATACTATTTGGCGGCCCAACTCCGTACCATACCTCAGTTATGCGCTCTCAACCCACAATTGAGATGGGCAGAAATAGAATTTGAATGGATGGCGCCTTCCCACCCCTCGGCTCAAACTGCTAAATTGCCAAGGGAACAGCTTTTAACAACTATGTGCCTACAATTGAAGCTTTGGAACCGATCCAAATACTCTTACACTCTGGCATCCCTAATCATCCCTAACGCTGTTCATATTGAACCCTAACATCCAACCCAGCTTAGCACAGGTATGGTCCTCCCCATGGAGTTCCAAACATTTATTCATCTATAAAGAAATATTAGATGTCACCACCAAAGCCCTACTTCCTTTTCCTACCCTGAAAGACAGGTTTAACTTACCTTCCAAAACAATGTTCACATACCTTCAAATAAAACATTTCGCTCAATCCATATCTAATAACCTTATCTTTCATAAACAAACTCCCTTTGAATCGATCTGTAGTACCTCCACCTCTACTAGAGGGATGATTTCTACGCTATACCAAATGTTTCTCAACCCGCTCTCGCAACAATTTGTTCAACACCCATATATGGTAAAATGGGAAAAAATTCTAGGCATCAATATCACTAGGGACCAATGGAAACTGATATGGAAATCGGCAGCTAAGTCTTCCATATGATCAGTTTACAAAGAAAACCAATACAAAATACTATTCCAATGGTACCATACCCCAGAATTTCTCCACTCTTTATTTCAGACGGTTTCGCCACTCTGTTGGAGAGGGAATGCACAAGTGGGTTCCTTATTCCATGTGTTTTGGACATGTCCTCGGATACATACTCTCTGGGGGATGGTCCAGAATACTCTAGAAAAGTTACTGCAGATACAACTCCCCCTAACCCCAATTCACTATTTACTAGGTCTTCCATTTCCACAACTTACCAAATATAGTAACAGACTGGCCTCACACATTTTGACAGCAGCCCGCTGTCTTATAGCACTGCACTGGAAACGCATATTCCCTCTCTCCCAAACAGACCTATATCAAAGGATTAAAGAAGTACAAAATATGGAGTACCTAACGGCATGACTGAACAATACGGTTTCCACATATGATAAAATTTGGGAGGCCTGGAAAGACTCAGAAACTCTAGTTCTCTGATGAATCAGACACACCTTTCTGGAGACATCCAAGCCGATTCGTTCGTTTATTTTTTTGCTAGAAATGTATTCCTTAGCTGACAGTTCAAGCCCTGACGATCCTTTATTAAACCTCACAGGGATACCAGGAGAGATGGGGTAGGGAAGCAAGGATGGGACTGAGAGGTGTCTGGGGGACCTAGGGTCGATTATATTTTAAGACTGAAGAGATGAGAACTGGATTCTACTTTGAGATGTTTTCTTATTTTCTTTTTTATTTATTTATCTATGTATGTTTTTTTTTTTAGTTATGTTGTTATATTTTCACTTTTATTTTGTAAAGTATAATATAAGCTTAGTGCACTAAATACTTATTCTTATTAACGGCTATCAGGTTTCACAACCGCTTGAGATGTAAAACCTTTCTTTGAGGAACTGTGTTTCCCCTGAATGTGCTTTGCATTGAATATATGTAATAATATGTCACTAAAAGTACAATGTCTCACATCCTGATGCTGTTTTACTATTTTGTATTTATAGACTAGGCATTGTTAAAATCCATCCCAGTTTTTTTTTCTGTTGTAAGTTTCTAATTGAGGAAATTTCCCTTAACTTAATGTTATTTCAACACAACAGGAAGTGAGCGGAAATCTCTTCAAAGTGAGTGAGAATTGCCTCCCAGACAGTTGTCACTGAAAAAAGTGTCCACATTGGATACATTTATCATCACTTCCCATTTAGGTGACAAACACAAAATTAGGATTTCCTAATGGTCCCTTAAATGCAGAGTGGGTGAAGCTCCACAGCAGTGTCCCAGATAGCAATACAAACTTGACTGTGGTTTTAATACTTCCACATTCTATCCAAAACAAACAATATATTGCTTTAGATACACATTAAAGTACACATGCAATGAAGTAAATATAGAGTCTGTTATAGCTGATACCTTCATGCGAAAGCTAGTTGTTTGGCTTTCCTTGGTTTAATACTTTATGATTCACTAACCCAAAATATGTTTGTAGATGCGAAAGTCAGAGTGAAGTCTAAATCCCTGGCCTTCATACTTCTTCAGTACTGACGCCACTGGGCAGCATGACAGCCAGGTAAACAATTTCCAAGAAGAGAGGTCAACAATAGCAGCCTCCTCCTTCTCTCATTAAAGGCTGAGAAAAACTGGTTAACTGTGGAACCGTATTGTTTTTATGGATTTTTCAGCTATACATATGAAAGTACTTATCACAATGTGAACAGTTGTATTAATGTGTGCTATCAATTAAAAACATGTTTTTATGTCAGGCTTGTAAATATCAGAAAGATTTGCAAAATTGGAATTGGAAATGTTTAGGAACCCAGGGATACATATGTTAAAAAAAATTATTTATTTTACAATAAAAAATAGTGATTGATAATCTCCATGAAATACTATTTACAAACAAATACATCTAAACAATAAGATAACCTCTATAGCTTCTAATCCCACCGATCACTACGCCCACCATCAAAGGAAGCCTATCATGGTAATATTGAATCTTAAAGAAAATTCAAAGAATATATTATTTATTTTTATTATATATATATATACGGTGATATGTGGAACAATCTCTACACATTTCACAGCCACAATGCTGCTTCCTCAGGAGCAGGAGATAATTAGAGGTATCTAAGAAAAAGAGAATAACATAGATAATATAATTGTCAATGTATACAAAATACATATCAAACACATATACCCTTTTCAACATGTATATCTATATGTGTACATACTTTGCACATTCAAAATTCACATACATTCACATCAATACTAAACTGCCACACCATTAACCAACTTCCGTCCATGGCCGTTTGTGAACGGCCGGACGGGAGTCTGCTAGGAGCGGGAGGGCGTCTTAAGACGTCCTGCCCCTCCCCCCTCTCGTGTGCGGCACTCAATAATAAAAAAAAATAACACAAAAAATGTTTTAATGTCCCCCGCCCCCCACACATGCAAACATGCGTCGGGTGCGCCTATGTACGAAAACGACGATTGCGCCCATTATGCAGCACATGTTACATATCGCCGCGAACGTCGGAGTGAGAGCAATAATTTTAGGGCCATCAATCACTGATAACACTAAACTGATGAGCGGTAAAAACGTTTAAAGTGTCGCCTATGGCCAATTTTGGTTGCGGTCGTTTTCTGCGATTTTGCGGGCGCGCACATTTTTAAAGGTTGTCTTTTATATTATACCAGAAAATTGGGGTGAAAATAAATGTTTCATAACATTTTATAGGGAAACATGTTTTTTTTCAAAATTTAGGGTACTTTTTTTGTTATATAGTAAAAAATAAAAAACCCAGTGGTGATTAAATACCACCAAAAGAAAGCTCTATGTATCCCCAAAAAATGGTATGAAATTCGTATCAGTACAGCGTTGCATGACGGAATAAACATCAGTCAAAGTGCCGCAGTGCTGAATACTGAAAAATGGCCTGGCCAGGAAGGGGGTGAAAACACCCCGGTCTTCAAGTGGTTAACTGGATGTACCAAGAGGGTAGACGTAGGGGCACACAATGAGAAGATATAGGCTCTCTGCAGGCTGTGTGTTGAGGTTTGTTCTATATACTGTAAATACCACAGGTTGTCAAACCTATATACCTATACAGTATTTATACCCTCCTACCAAGTGTTTATAAAGATTAAATATTAGAATACCTATACATTGCAACCCCTGCAAGGATCTCATTCATCGGTTAAACGGAAGTAATTTGTGCTTTAAATATG
>NW_017306515.1:1422132-1448972 GCF_000935625.1 Nanorana parkeri
ATATATATAATCAAAATGAATAAACATGAAATACCCTAAACCAACCTAATAACTACTAGAATAGTTCATAACTCAGCATGTCATTAGGTGGTTGCGTGGTATGGAGCGATTGAATCCATTGCAATTCACTTGTGAGGATTTCCTTATCCACATCTCCTCTAGTATCCTCATTTATTCTATCCAATACCTTGAAACAAATCTATGAGGTATCAAATGTATGAGCTCTACATGTCAACTGATTGGGGTAGATAGAGCCCCATTAGAAATAGCATACACATGATCATCTACACTAAAATTGCCATTTAGTTTTTTCCATGTAATATGAACCACATTGGCTCATCCTATGCAAGGATGAGGTACCTATATGTAAGCAAATATTCTTGCTTCCAAAAAACTAGTTATTATAAGCGTGTAAATATATTTATACACATTCACACCACAGCCATATGTGCTTACTATAAATGCAGGCTCTATATTACTGATCATCATATTACACTGCAAATCTACCAAACAGGTTATGTACAGCTGCAAAAAGTAAGTGTCTGGAGCCACTAATGATTAGTAGGCAGAGACTGTGTGATCAAGGCTGCCTAGAATGGCAGTCCATGGCAAGATGGAGGTTCATTTGTACTTAAAAGAATAATGTGTTTTACCAGTACATCCTTCTGATTCATGTGAAGTGTGAATTTTGAAGATAGATGCTACTTAAGAAAATCAGATTGGACATATATTAATCTCCAGCCATCTCATTTGCTTCTTACATTACAAACAAATTGAAGAAATTCTAACAGGTATTCTAGTGAAATACCATAAGAACTGCTGACCCCGGCACTTGTATATTTAGATTTTTAAAGGAAACCTTTAAACCATTTTGAACACTAAGGTTGGCTTCACAGCTATGCATTTCATAAACACACATCACAGAGTTATTAATTTAGATCATACACAATGGCTCCCAAGCTCAATGAACAGTAGGTCCTGATGGACCCACAGTGCAGCGTACTAAACCACACCATGTGTTGCAGTGAGTTAATTAAAAAAAGAGTGCAGGACCAATGTTGTTCTCTTGCCATGCCTTGGCAGTCCATTCTAGATGGACAGAAGAAAATGTAATTCCAAGGAGGTCTAGACCAATTTGGGGACAATAAGAAGAATTTAATGATACACTATGTGCATGGAAAATCCCCCAGCATTTAAGGGAAGGATCCAGTGTGAATTACTTTTATGTATACCTGCAGAAAAACATAAAATTAGGCATTAGCTTATGCGATTCAACCTTAACTCGCCTTACCCATATCCACAATTATCAATGATGCCTCTAATGTCATTTATGGATGTTCTCACCCTTTAATTGATTCTTGTGGTCAGAGTTACTTCGGTTCCGAATCTTCATGACATAAGTGGGCAAAAACAAGCGAGTAGGGAAATGCCTTTATTGATCCTAATCAATAAGCCAGTTTGCGGAAGGCCTCAGCCATCTCCGATCTAGGACTGGGAATATACCTACTGAAACAATTAGAGTTCCACCTACCCAAACATTTAATTACATGGGCTGGCGCTGCGCCTATCCGGAACGAGTGACCTGAGTAATGCTTGGTGTTTACTCCAAGTTGGGCCAGGAGCACCCGCACATGCCGGATGAAAACACTTGAAGTCAACGGGTCGTGAGGACTGTCGTCTGGCCGTGCCGCTAACTGGGAATTTAACTGGTCCAGCACCTTGACGGGGCACCACGCGTTGCCGGAAGGGAAAAAAGTGACAACAGAAGGTGTACCCACCTGATTAGTTTTAGTTCGAGCCAAAGATAAAGTATAGGACCCAGGATTCTTTACTAAATGTTTTCGTAAGACCACACATGACCTACTGTTCACCCTTGTGAACTCACCCGGTCTTAAAAACCCATAAAAAGCCAGGTAAATAGCGGCTTTCAAAACTATACTGGGTACTAAACCGAACGGCCCCTTGTCTAACGACTCGGCCAAGGCCCTGAACATATCACTGGATATGGGTTTCCTGGTGCCTGGCACCGCAGCCCGGGATTTCTGGATGCCCTTGAGAATAGCTTTGATAGGATGAGAGGAAAACACGGAAGGCCTGTCCGGGTGACTCAACGCCAAAAAATGTTGCACCCCGGCTAGATACATCTTGATCGTGCTGTAAGCTAGCTTAAGGTCCGTATGACAATAAGCTACGAAGGCTAGGAGGCTCGAGGTATTACCAGGGTCCGGCACCTTATGTCTGTTCACAAACTTATTGAAGAGCTGCCACGCCCCTGTATAAGCCCTACGAGTATTGCTCGACAGGGAGTCATCAATAAGCCTGGTCGCGTTGCGCTGATGTCTATCTAGTCCAGTAGTAACTGCTGGAACAACGGCACCACTGTGGAGCGAGCATCTGCTTCTGGCATCTGTTGAAAGAAAACTTGCATATTAAGCCGCGACAATGCATCAGCCGCCACATTGCTCCTACCAGAAATGAATACACATGATATATTAAACTTGTAATGTAACGCCAGCCATGTCAACTGGCGTAGAAAGGACATATTCAACAGGGACTTGGACCTGCCTTTATTGATGATGTCCACCGTCGCCTGATTATAGCTAAAGAAGGTCACTGTCTGACCTGTCCAAAGCCGCCCCCACGTAATAGCTGCTGCCACTATGGGATAAATCTCAAATAATGCTGATGTTTCAAAAAAGGCCGGGGCAGCTCTTACCTCCTCAGGCCAAGTGCTGGAAAACCAGTGAGTGCCAAAAATTGCCGCAAAGCCAACCGAGGCCGCGGCGTCCGAGACGACCCGCGGAGAGGATGCCGTAGCCTGCGGTATAAACATGGAAATCCCATTCCACCTCCGCAGAAACTCATCCCACATCAGCAAGTCAGCCCGTCCGGCCGTGTCCACGTGGAGCAGGGCATCGAGATCGGCGGCCGTTGGCAGCAGAGCCATCAACCTGGAAATGAAGGACCGCCCCTGCGGTATGATCCTCATGGCAAAGTTCAACATCCCCAAAACCGACTGCAAATGCCTCCTCGTACACTGCGGAGACACCACCAGCCCATGCAACCCCTCCCGAATCCTCTCGAGTTTATCCTGAGGCAGGCTAGCCTGCAAGGACTCCGTATGTAACGTAATGCCCAGGAAGGTAATGACCTTTGCGGGACCCTCCACCTTCTTAGACGCCACCGGTACATTGAGAACCCCAAAGATTTGCAACAACAACCCCAGATCTCGCGGAGCCGTAACCGGGGACTCGATGAGCAAAAAATCGTCCAAATAATGCAGCACCTTCTGGCAGTAGACATGATGTTCCAAAATCCAATGTAGGGCCTGCGCGAAGGTATCGAACAGCCACGGACTACTCTTGGACCCGAACGTCAATTTGGTGGCGAAATAATACAATCCCCTCCACCTGACACCGTGCCACTGCCACAACGACGGCATGATCGGAAGGAGCTTGAAGGCGTCAGAAATATCCGCTTTAGATAACCATGCATTCCTACCCACCTGTAGTATATGCTGTATCGCCTGATCCACCGAAGCATACTTCAACGAAAACTCCTCTGATGGAATCAACGCATTCAAGCTAGGAACGTGCATGGAATGAGGGGCGGACAAATCGTAAACCAATCTGTATTTATTACTAAACTTGCCGCACACTAATCCAATCGGGCTGACCCGCCACATGTCAAAAGGAGGTACAACAAATGGCCCAATGAGAAACCCCTTTTCCAGCTCAAGACCCAGCAGTGAATCCACCCTATCAGGATCAGACATGGCGGATCGCAAGTTCTCACACTCATGTGAGGATTGCGGCAGAGTAACAAAACCTGTGTGAAAACCCAAAGAAAACCCCTCAGCCAGGAATAATGCCAGATTCGGATCAGAATGCCCCCCCAGGCAACCCGATAACGCCTCCACATTGACTAAGCCTAGTCATAGGGGCTGCCCAGACCTAATGGTACAAGCGACGCTGGGGTGGGCCCGAAAACAGAGCGAACAAACGTGCAGCAACCTAACTCACTTTGAACTACACTAACTGACCTGACATGACAGTCCAGCGGCCTGAACCAAACCTGCGAGCAGTAACGCAAGACCCCACCTAGTCCAGCGGCCTGGACAACAACAGTAACCCGGCGGAAGGACCACAAGTGACCCCCGATGAAAAGGTCAGCGACCCGACCCAAGTGCATGTTTTTCCTTGACATGGGGCATTTCAGCCATCCTGCAGGCTAGTTTTGGAGCAGATTTACTATGACTAATAAACAAGCTGGTACATAATATGCAACCCAGTGGTTGGACAGACCGCTAGAGCTGGAGCTTCCCAGCAATGTATCTAAAAAACACTCCTTAGTGGCAAGGCTCATTGTGTAATATAACCTTACAATTAAACTTCAGTTTCCTTGTGAAACATAAATCCACTCTATATCATTTAATATTGCATATCCTTACCTATAAAAGGACATTAGGACTAGATTAAGAAGTCATAAACCTCACCATGTCTTTAGTGGTACAATATTTCACAAAAGATGAGCAGTAAACTAAAAAACATGGATATGGTGCCATATTACATGCAACAGGCTGCCTGTAACTGGTACTCAAGCTCTGTGCAGATTTGTATTTAGTGTATACTAGCCATTATTAAATTGCATATAATACTTTTTATAAATGAATACATTACTAACTATTACAAATGTTTTTCTTTGTCAAGCTTGTCAAGTAAATAGTAAAAATTTGACATGATATTTCCAACAAATGTGAGCTTTCCATTAATGATTAACAGTTATTGCCCTATCTCATTATTCTCTCCTTAAAGCCCATAGCTATTTCTCTCTTGAACATTCCTGTGATGGGTATTCCCCACTGGCAGATCCAGTTTGAAGGTCTTGTTAGTTGAGGGTAGCAGTTTTAGCACCACTGCTATTTTCTGTGATTTCACAAATGGAAAGAAAAAAGAACTTGAGGATTTTTTTCAAGTGGAAAATACGGCAAGCACCGACACAGAAGGTGGTAGAAGTTTGTTTTGATGTTGGCAATACCGGCTACTGCTATATGTTCAGAGAATGTTGGCCCATGCATTAGACAGCCTCGCGTAGCTTTACAGACATATAAATTATCATTGCCCCATAGCCCTTGGTCATTTTTATGATCCAATTTCTTTTTTTAAGTGCAGCATTTATGGAATGGAGCACAGAATTGTAAACACTAGACAAACATTAATCTTCAAAGTAAAGTGAAATAGACTTAAGCTCACAAAACCCATCAGAGCAATGCCAAAAAATATGAAGCTGCACTGAAAAGAAACACTTAAGGCCAGTGAAAGATCCAAGTCCCCGTTATCAAAAGAGAAGAAAACATTTACATAGAATGTTCTTTATAGCCTTGTTTCCGCAATATGACTGAAATCCAGCAATTGAATAACAAGCAATGTATGCAACTTATTTTGTACAAACACTCAAAGATGTACTGAGCACCAGAGGTTAACTCCCTTATCTTTATTTTCTCTATTTTTTCCCCCTATTTTTATTTGATCATCTTCTAAAGCAGACTTGTTAATCCACCTTTTTTCCCACCAAGGCTGGCGTATTGCTTCTATTTTGAGGGTCATCTCCTATATGAAATACATGATTACTCTGATTTATCAGTGATTCTATCCATGGAACATAGTTGGCTGTTTACAATGTTGATAAATGCATTTAGTGGCCACACTTTCAGGCTTTTTATACACTTTTGAGGATATGTATCATTAATAGGCAAACTCAAACATATAATTTTCGCCAGAGTCCACCGATGTTCAATGTAAATTCTCCCCGATATTGATCAAATTGTCCTTTACTTAGTGATAATGAACCAAGGATGTATCTAACACTGAAAATAATTCAGCGCTATGGACATCATGTAAACATGAAAATCATGTAATACCTATTTTGCTATTGGGCATCAAACTAGTGTGAGGGTTTAGCAAAGGAGCAAAAAATCTGCTTTCATTTTCATTTTATAACTCCCCATTAAATGCCAAATCAATTGCATTACCTGGTATTCTGCAATTTAAAAAAAAAAAAAACCTATTACAATGCTCACATTGTCACCAGCACTGTTCCCCACAGATTTATTAATCTGGGGTTTAGTGCTGGTCTTTTTTCCTCAACCCCACCCATGGCAACATGGACAAAGCCCCTATAAGTGTGTGTATTCAAACAGCCCTGAGCACACAGAATAATGCTTCAGGGAAAAGTGCTAGTGTAATCACATTCTCTGCAGCATTCAGGACCGCCTCCTGCCACATAAAAAAAATATATTTTCAGTGGGGTGCCAAGCCTGGAGTTGGGCTTTTATAGACAAAGTGCTAATACATGGTAAAAACGTAAATATACTGAAAGAAACAAAGGAAGGATAAAGTTATGTCCCAAAATGAAAAATTATCTGTCAAATACTTACCATCATTTTCCTTTCCTGATTTACCTTCATGGCAGCATATGAATAGGTGTCGCCACCCTCACTCCAATCTCATGGGACCTTACTCCCATAATGTTTACCTTAATTAAGGCCATGTGCTCTGTAACTAGCTTACTTCTAGCTTACTTGAATAAACATGGAGGGATCCTATGCTGCCATGGCTTGCAAATGAACTCCAGTGTCACGTGACATAAAGCCACCCATAAGGTCGACACACTGCTAGTTGAGTGTGTTGTCACCGCCTCCAGAGGAGATAAGCCATTTGTAAGACAGATGAAAGCCAGCACAATCTATGCAGCGGTGATTCTGGATGATGCTTGGTTTATTCTGTACTTACCAGAGAAAGTGATGAAGAGATGGTCTGAATCTCTAAACTAAGCTGTGCTATAATTTGTAAGTAAGCTTTTAAGTAAGCTTTAAGTAAGTAAGTAGAATTTGGGGTGAACAATTTCTTGGATGTTTTGAGATGCTGAAGCCACTTTGGTTTGAATCTTAGCATATAAATAAGGACTACTCGGTCTGGGTTGAATGTCAAAAAAGGTTCCCTGTAGCCAAAGGTATTAATCTCAGAAACCCTCTTGGATGAGGTAATAGCCTGTACAAGGGTTGTTGTGATGTCCTTAACTGAACAGGACAGAGTGATCAAATCAGGACTGGCAAATAAGTCCAAAAAGTGGCAAATTCTACTTTGGGAATCTTGGTTTTCTCTGAGGTCAAAGATGCAGCACCCCATCAAACAAGTAAATGACTAAGGACTGATTTTCCTATATGACTTTGGTGATGGTTAAGATAGCAGAGCCCTGTACCCCAGAGAGTTGATACTTAGGCCAGTTTTTAAGCTGGTCTGGAAGAGGTCCAAAATAATGTGGCTTTAATGATTGGAGCAGGCGAAGTGTGAGGCAGTTGCAAACTGGATGAATCTCCCCCAATTCTGTTGTAGATTTTGTAAGCAACTTTCAAAGTCTAGGCACCCTTTGTCTCTCAGGAAAAACTAGGTCCTTGCCGCTGAACTAAAGTAGAAGGCCTTTTCAGCCAATAGGGAATTACTGTAACAATGTCCTCTCTTTCTGACAGTAGTCTTCTGAGAAAAGAGAAAATGGTGAGGATTGGTGTTAACCTTGAGAAAACTCCACTGATCTGTCAGTACAGTTACTTCCAGGTCTTCCTGGCATAGACCCTTTGGGGAAACTTGTTCAACTGGTGATTGCCTTGCGATGCAAACAGATCCACCTCTGGAATCATGCCCAGAAACCTCTTGAAGTTGGAATATTGGGACCGCTAACTGTTTTTTTCCATTTGATAGCAGGATAGGAAGTTCTTCTGGGAATTCTGAACCCCCATAATGTAGAATGCGGATATGTTGGAGAGATTCCTCTCTGAGTTTTTGAAGACCCTAGGGGAGTGCATGCTTTGGAATGTATGTCCCTTGAAATAGTAACGTTTTGACACTAGTTACAAGAACTTATCTCCTATCACTAGAGCAAGGAATTCTTGTCAGCGCAATCTAAAGCATGGAGTATGACCGAATTTACAGACATGGCCTGAAAAGGTTGTCCTGAGAGTCCACACGTCAAAAGGGGAGCAACTGGGTGCTCACAAGATATGTCTGGGCAGGCACAGCCATAAAATGACAGGGCTGGCTTCCTAAAGTGCAGCTCTTTGTTGAATATTGGAAGTCTGGCTTCCCTTCCACTTCTCCCTGAACACCTGACTGTAACTGTAGGAATGCACCTCTCTGGAGCAATTTAGACTCTGTACCTTGAACTAAGGCCATTGCAAACACCTGTCCTGAGGCAGGAAGCCAGACTTACCTTCTATGGCCTTGTCTATGGCATTATTCAGTTTGTTGTCAAACAGTGACAATTCATTTAAAGGGACCTAGCATCAGGCTAGTTTAGAGGCTGTATCCTCCAGCCACTGTCTGAACAGCACGCTTAGTGATCACTGACCAAAGCATAGCCCCAGACACACAAAGGATGATGTCTATTGAAGCTAGAAGAAAAAAAGGACAGTTTCAGCTCTTGCAATACATTTGGATTGATTTACTAAAGGCAAATAGACTGTTCACTTTGCAAGGGAATTTGCACTGTGCAAGGGAAGTTTCCCTTAGCTTGGTGAATGAGGACATTTTACTTTGCAAACAATACCCAATCACATGCAAGGAAAATGTAAAAAAAAACTGTATTTTTGTTTGCACGTGATTGGGTGATGGGACTCAGCAGAGTTTCACCTTATTCCCTAAGCTATGGGAAAATTCCCCTGCAAAGGGAAAAGGCCCCTGCAAAGTGAACAGCCTTTTTGCCCTTAGTAAATCAACCACATTATCACTGACATGCTGGTATTATTCTACAGGGCTGAATCAATAACCTGTGCAGGCTTCCGTTGACTTAGATAGAGAGGCAAGAGCTAAGGCAGGCTTACAGATCCCACCTGCAGACAGATAGACCTTCTAAAGATCAAGACTATGGTGGTGATCGAATATATTCTTGAAGGACACCAAATCCTCTAGTGGTTAAGTTATACGTCTGGCCAAAATCATGAGGACAGCATCAACCAAAGGGGGTGTCTCCAGATGCCAGACTTCACAAAAGTATGTTGCCATGGAGCTCTTCTATAAAAGGATACCATTTTGACATACTATTATGGAGAGATGATTTGTGATAAATTTCACTCCAATAATTCAGAATGATATCTTTTAGTTCAGCCACTGAAAATTGCAGATCCCTTTTTTGAGGTCTCCTATGAAGCTGCCTAGATCTTGATGAAGACCTGGCCCTGGATGACCTGGAAGGGTGTCTTCTTTCTCTGGAAGAATACTGGCATTCAAATCTAATAGGGCTAAATGAAACAGATCCCATTAATTAGCTTCCCATCACACCTGAAAAAAACCTTACCTGAAACATTACCTTTTTAGTAAATGCTGGCTTCAAAGAGGCAGTGGCAGGTCTATGACTCACAACAGGAAGAACACACTACCGCAGAAGGCTAGCAGGAATAGAATAGATGAGCTCATGAATACACACATAAGAAGATCATAAAATAACACTGTCAGGCTCCCCATCCACTAACCTACAAAGCAACAGAGAAAAACACGAGGAGGAATCAGCTGCTGGGCACACAAAACCCTGCCACAGTATAGCTAAAACCCTGTCAATCAGAGACACTGAGCAACTTTAAATACCTGGCTGAGAAGGTGATGTCACCATGCATGCGAACGCTGTGGAATGGGCCCTACTGCCATGCGTGGGGAGAGAAAAATGTCCTGCCGGTGCAATAGATATTCTTGCCTTTTGCAGCTCTGCTCTTTCAGTGCAAAGATCAACATAGACCCATAATGCTTGACTAAACATAAAACAATCTACAGTTGATCTTAGCAGCTATTCTACAAGGATGGTGATTGCTGTGTCTTGCTTGCAGACAACAAGTAGGGGAATCACCTACATACAGGTTGAGATTTACACCTCCTGCTCCCCTAGTCAAACTGTTCAGTATTCCTCTACTTTTTATTTTTAAGAGTTCAAACACAGTATCCTAGCTTTTCATGTGATAGAAGCATGGGAAAATCACTTACAGATGTTTCTAATCAATAATGTCACCACCATTTAACAATCCAATTAATTAATGGCAGATTTGGAGCAAAGCAGGGGGAGAGGTTGGGACAAAATGCCAACATGGGTAGAAAAAGTAAAAGATCTAAAAATGTCCAGGGCCTATAATAAAAGCAACTCAATAGTAAAACAACTGACTTGAGGAATAACACAAGGTGTTCTCCCTTTGCTAGTAATGGTAGCTTTAAAGTAGAATTAAAGTCTCAATTTGTTTTGCATATATCTACTGCTTTATCTACTGTTTCTAGATTGCAATGTTTTCCCAAAATGATAGCCTAATGGAAATAGGCCTACAGGACTCCTCATCATTCAGTCGTCTCCAAGCTGGGAGGAGAGTGCCTAACGCAGACTAAAGAAAAATCTACACAATGAAAAAAAGTATTAATCTTATATCTCATAACTTTGTCCAAGAGAATGCAAGTATAATGTAAATAAGAATACATTAACACAGCTTGCTCTTAGTGACACATTGCTCTTCCTTCACAGCTTGCCGTATGGAGCTTGTCAATCATCCCAGAAAACCACCAACATGCCCTTTTTTACCCTTGCTCATCTGTAAAGCATGAAGGAGCTGTCTCCAGAGAGTTTTTCTGTCAGCTGGCTTCTAGAATGGCAACAACCTCTGTTTTAATTCTACTGTTCAGATAACTGGAAATTTGACAAAAACAATGTTATCAATAAACCAGAAAATGTAAATAAACACATTTAGTGATTAATTAATTTCCAAGTTGTGAATCTAAGTATATTTTATCTAGATGGTGGAAATCCACATTAAACTGGCTTTTGTTTTCATTGGCAAAGAATAATCTGCAGCTGTGAAAGCCAAGACACAAAAAGTCACAGTTGCAATTATTTCAATTGGACTTGCACATTTCCTGCACCAGATAAACAGCTAGTGGGCATGCATTAATATCCTGCACAAATACTTGGCATATATGGCACAACTGTTGTTAAAAATCCACAATAAGGTTTTTTTCTAGCACTTGTTGACATTATCAGAGCAGTGATTTCACAGTGGCATTTACACTTCAATGGATCCCCTTTCCTTCTCTGTTTGACGGTGTCACATGCACAGCTGCTTATGGTCAAATGGATGGATAACTAATGCTTAGTGATGATGAGGAGACAGAAAACAAAAAAGTTTATTCCATGCGGCACATAAGCGGAGGTGTTTTCACCTCTGCCCAGCTGGTAATAAGCTGCATTCAGAAAATGTCCTGTAGCTAGCCAAGCCGTGATGGGACAGCTGCCTGGCTGATGTTTATAGAATTCACATTGCCTGCAGGCTTTGTTTCTTTATTGGCTACCCCAAGCAATAGAACAACTGCTGTTTTAAATTATACTCACTGGGGCCTTGCGTATTAACAGAGGAAAAAACATGTTTAGACAATGCAGAAGTTTTGGTGGCAAATTTCAGCAATATTTACCAAATTTTCAGCACTTATAAAAAGAGATTAAAAAGTAATCACGAAAAAAAATATTTAATATAATTTGTCTAAGAATATTTACAAACATTTTTGGGTAAAAGACAGATATGCATATTTTGCACTACTATGTTTTTTAGAGTTTATATATTTTTAATCTGATAAATGTATACATGTATATATTCAAATTTTTTACAATCTAATACGTGATTGATTAAGCTTACAATCTAATGAGCTAGGTTACATATTTGCTTTAAAGATGAACTTAAGATGGATGGAAATTTGCTAGAAGGCAGAAGCCCTTTGTCTTTAAAACAGCATAAATTCTTGCACAGTTTTTGAAGGGACGTGGCAGGTAGGTTATTCCAAATATCTTGGAGAACTAACCACAAATCTTCTGTGGATGTAAGCTGCCTCAAATCTTTCTGTCTCTTCATGTAATCCCAGACAGACTCGATGATGTTGAGATCAGGACTCTGTGGGGGCCAAACCATCACTTCCAGGACTCTTTGTTCTTGTTTATGCTGAAAATAGTTCTTAATTACATTGACTGTATGTTTGTGGTTGTTTTCATGCTGCAGAATAAATTTGGGGCCAATCACATGCCTCCCTGATGGTATGGCATGATGGATAATTATCTGCTTGTATTTCTCAGCATTGAGGACACCATTGATTCTGACCAAATCTCCAGCTTCATTGGCGGAAAGGTAGCCCCAGACTTGCAAGGAACCTCCACCATTCTTCACTGTTGCTGCAGACACTCATTATTGTACCTCTCTTCAGCCCTTCGGTGAACAAACTGCCTCATGCTACAGCCAAATATTTCAAATTTTGACTTATTGACTTAATTTTGAGCATATACTGCCAATTTTCTGCACCACAGTGCCTATGTTTTTGTGCATAGTTGAGCTTAACCTTGTTTCCACGTTGGAGGTATGGGTTTTTGGCCACAAGGCTGCAGAAAAATGGCAGGATCAGGATAATGCAACTGCAGCCCACATGCACTAAAGTAACATCATCACCAGCCACCAATTGTCATTGAAAGAAGACACTGGAGGAGATGTCAGCGGGGAGTATGGACCTGTCACGGAGAAGGTCAAACTAAGTGGTAAGTTTGCCCTAATGGGCAAATATGCTCTGCATATTTGCATATTATGTCAAGTACTGAAGCGTACTCCCCCACAGGATAGTTTTGCCTTAACCTAAATGTTGTTTAGTGTTGTTTAGTGTTCTACCCTGCCCATGTGCACCTTTCTGTGCTACCTATATATCAATTTGAAAAGCTGCAATCTTTTGGCATTTTGTGTCGACACTTCCTGAGGGTATTCAGCTGCCTTGAGCATATCTGAGCTTCTGGCGTGTTTCTCTACCTTAGGGGAGCATAAGAATACCTTCAAAATGTGCTTGTTTTCAATAAATGAATTACTATAAATATCTTCCAGGTTGGGAACTCAGATAGTTAATAGTTACGGACCACATTTTGCAGAGGTGCAGTCTTGCTTCATAATTATTCAGTTGTTGTTTTTTTTTTATTTGTTGCAAACACACTGAGGCTCTTTAGCTGCCTTAAGTGAGTTTGGGCTTCTGGGGTGTTGCTGCACCTTGAGAGAATATGGGGCTCCCTCCAGGGCATGTCAGCTCTCACTGTATTCATTGATATATAGCAACATTGACACGCATGCATACATAGAAAGGCTAGAATGAGAAGAAGCCAATTACCCTACCAAAATGTTTATTGATTGTAAGAGGAAAGCAAAACACCCAGAGTCAACCCACAAAAACATACAAACTCAATCCATGGCGGGAATAAACCTAAAGCCCAAGTACTGCAAAGCAAGAGTAATAATACATTTAGACACATATGCCGTTCCTGTTTTTCATGAATACATTAACCCTGTAAACCATATGTATATACAATAATAAAACCAGTTGTCATCTGTTGTCCCACTACACGTTTATTGTACATATACCTAATTTTGTTTAAAAGAAAGCCAACTGAGAGACACTAATATGTCTTCAGGTATTCCAGAGATTGTTTCAATGCTTAAACATCCATGTATTAATTGACTGCTGCTGAATCTTGTTAAACAGATACTGTCACCTTGCTCATGCAGGGTAGCGTGACAGTGTGTGTGTAAAGGGCCCCCCTACCCACTGATACTCACCTTTCTATTGTTCCCTAGTCTCTCCTTCCTCCAATTCAGCCACCACCAAAATCCCCAGTGTTGGCTATTGTCAGACACTAGAGGGAGCAGCAATGTCACTCCCTCCATCATGTCACAGCACATGCACCTAGAGATTGGCTGCTAGACCTAAGCATTGTCATATCATAAGATGTCACATGCTCCCCATACCCAAGTATTTTTGATTCCTAATCCAGCAAAAGAAGCAGCTCTGGAGCGCTGGATAGGTAAGTATCAGTGGGTCGGGGAGAAGTCCTTTACACAGACACTGTCACTTTGGCCAGAATGGGCAGTATGTGTTTTAGGATAATCTCGATTTTACTTTGCATTTTTAAAGGAAACCTGTACTAAGAGCTATGCTATTCATAAATTGCTACTGATGTTCTGATTATGAAAATGCTAGTTGTCTGATCGATTCTGGCTCAAATAGTCACTGTTTTGAAATATGTATAGAGCAAAAAAAAAAAAAGTTATGTTAGTGTGAACTTTTACCTTTTATTGGTGTGTGTCTTTAATAAATATAAATGCAAACCTTTAGGAAAAAAGCAGTCAACTAATCATTGCTATTTATTTGAGACATTTGTCTAAGCATTTGGAAAGCACATAACGTCACTTCAACACATTTTCCTCAGAAGCCTTTGTAACAATCGACAACCTTGCTTTAGCAAGCCAACATATTACCATGGTGTTGCCTGTAAAAGTACAGTTGCATAAAAGGCCATTTATATCTCAAAGGACAAAAAATAGAGAGACACAAACAGAAAACAGTGGCAGAGGAACAAAAATAAGCAATTGTTAATTGTTTGCCTTGCAGCGTGCAATTAGTCACATAAGAGTCTGAATCATTATACGATGTTGAGCATCTAGACTGGATTTGCATAGTGTTAACATAGATTACATGAACAGAGAGGGAAAAGACCACAAGCAGCAAGTCATTAGTGCCTGTATAGGTATCCCTAGTACAAACACAGATCCAGCATCTTTTCTATGCAAATGACTTCAGATTGAAAAACCCATCAATAGGTGCTACAGTCTGCAAATAGTTCTAGTGTCGGCTTGGCAACTGTGACTCACGCTGTTGGACAAGTGAAAAGAAAACCACAGTCAGCAGCTATTCAGCAGCAAATCATTAATTAATTACATTTTAATGAACCTTAAGCGGCTACTGTGGGAGCCTTCAGAAGTTTATCAAAAATGAAGAATTGCCTTGTGTAAATCTTAAGCTGACTAAAAAAATTCACAGGGCCTCGGGGTAAGAGTTCTGAACAGTTTATACATATCGTGAAAATTCTTGCAGCTCAAGTAATGACAGATTCTCATTTTCTTGCAGATAAGGGGGCTCTGAAAAAGACAAAAAGTATACATCAAGGATTTGCAAAGACTGTAAAAAGGAAAAACAGCGATGTTGCCCTTACAACCAATCAGGTATTCACTTTTCACAGTCTACAAAAGAACAAAAAAAAACATAGTGGAAATCTGATTGGTCACTTAATATCTCATGGGAAGGAGTGGTCTGTAACTCTCAGCTTTTTAACTTATAGATCAAGTAAATTGCTTATTTGTGGAGCTGCTGCAGTAGTTATCTTATCATTTAACTTGTGCCTCACAGCACCTGCCCACAAAACCGGTCCATCTTAGCACTAAACATTAATACTTCACGACAGAAACACCTTGTCGGGTCCCGGTCCGTAGGCCATGTCGGGTCCCGGTCCGTAGGCCATGTCGGGTCCCGGTCCAGAGGGCATGTCAGGTCCCGATCTGGGCTCATGTGCGGGCGCACGCATGAAGGGGACGTCCGCCAGCGCTTCCAGGCTGAGCAGGTGCAGAAGTTAGACGACCCGGCGGGGTCACGCGACGTGACGTCACTCCTCGGATACGTCCCGGTGACGTCATCGCGCATGCGCAATAGGCCATCCCTGGGCTATATAAGGCGCATCTGATCACTCGTTCAGTGCTGAGTGATCTTCAGCCTGTGTGGATGTCTGTGTTTTGCTACTGTCTCCTGAAAACCCTGTGATCTGGCTTACTCTTGACGATTCTCTTGATTATCCCTTTGTACTGCCATTGCCCGCCTGTTATCGACCCGGCTTGCCTTTTTGACGACTCTTTTGGATAAATCCTCGGAACTGCCTTTGCCCGCCTGTTGCCAACCCGGCTTGTTCCTGACGATCCCTTGGACTTTCCTCGGTACTGCTCGTGCCGCCTGTGCTGGATCCAGTCTGCCTCCTAATTCCCCAGTTGGGTGACTTAACGGTCAATTGCTCCATCAGGTCTCCACTCTTCAGAGCAACCCGGACGCAGCATCCGGCACCCGTGGACCCCCTGCCTGCACACACTGTTTATCAACCCCAGTGGTCATAGACGGGGTTGCAAGGGAGGTCCTCCTCGTCAACTCGGGCTCACACCACAACCCTTACACACCTATACAAGCCACAGGCACAGCTTCAGTAAAAAACAGGATAATAAATACAAAAACAATAAACAATGTTATGCTAATATCTAAAATGTGATACAATGTAACCTCAAAAAATATTCAAATGTAAACAAAGAAAAAAAGTGAAAAATGTGACTATAAATGAAAATAGCAACCCTTATTATCTAATCCAGGGGCGCCCACAATTTTTCGTCTGGAGATCTACTTTTCAAGTGACAAGCTCACTGAGATCTGAAAAAACACCTGCATTCAGGGACGGGAGGGGGCGTGGCGTTGCATTGAAGTCAATTGAACCATAGCCAGGCCCATCGCCCACAGTGCGATTGCCTGCAAGCGGAACCCAGGCACATTAGTGCCTGTGTTCCAGTCCAGTGCGATCCGCAAAAATTCTGCAAGCACTATTTTTGCAGATCGCACTGCACCAAAATGCAGGCACTGATGTGCCTGCAGTGCCTGCATTCCGGATGCGGGCGATCGCACTGTGGGCGGGGGGCATGGCTGCGGTGGCATTGTCTTCAATACAACCACACACCCCCTCCCGCCCCTGAACGATGGGAGTCGGCCGGCTTACATTCCAGTGCATCCTAGAGGCCCCGGCGTCATGTCCTCCCGCGGTGCTCGTGTGGCTGACGTTGCACATGGGGAGAGGTGTCCCGCCCCTTTCCATCTGCAGCGTCTGACACATTCAGCCGCACGAGCACCGCGGGAGCATAACCGTAGCCAGCTCCTTTTTTTGCCCGGAGGCAAACAAAAACTGTGCCCCCACAACAGGCATGTGATGTCACCCAGCGCCCTGCCTCCAGGATTTCTTTTTTACTTTTTACTATTTTTTATTTTATTTTTATTATTTCTTATTTTTTATACAATTTATTTTTTATTAATTTTTTTTACTCTTGGGGGTGTGGGTTCGGGGAAATATAATATTAGGGGTCTAAACAGCCCCCTGATATTTCCCTTTTAAAATAGAAAAAAAAATTGAGGACACAAAGTCCTCGATCTCTTTTTCTGCAGCCTCTGTTCTAAATGAATGAATTAATTCAGAAAATATTTACTATCACCAGTTTCTGAATGGGGAGGAGCCTCTGTACAGAGTGCTTCTCCCCATTCAGAAACTCATGAAAAAAAAGGAAGTGATCCTGTTCATTCATAACTGGGGACACATATTACTATGTGTCCCCAGTTATTTACACACACTGGAGTGATCAGCTGATGGCTCCAGTGTTTGTCCTGCACAGAGTATTGGTACATATCACCAATATGTACCGATCTTCTGCCGCTCGGCCACACACACGGGTGCTCAGCTTCTCCTCTAGATCTCACGGGCAGAGGCAGTGGGGGATCTGAGGAGAAGTTAAAGAAGCACTTCAGCCATGGGGGGGGGGGGGTGGGGCGGAGCCGCTGTCACAGAACTAAGGCTGGGCGGTGAGGGGAGAGAGAGGCGCCGGCTGTCAGAACCTGGCCGAACGTCTCTCTCTCTCTCTCTCCTTACCGCTCTGGCTTAATTCTGTGACAGCGGCTCCGTCCTTTGCCCTTTGCATTTGTAATTGCACATTGGATGGACTGTCACTAATAATTTTGTAGGTAATTATATTTTATTAAATTAGATAATAAGGGTTGCTAATTTCATCTATAGTCACATTTTTGCACAAGGATTTGTCTATACATTTGATACACAGTTTCTCTTTGTTAACATTTGGATCTTTTTTGTGGTTACATTGTATCACAATTTGGATATTAGCTAGTCCTTCTTAGCATTACTGATTTCAATAAGAGTTAGCCAACATAAAGTGGACATGTTACATAACATTTGAGAGGCATAGGCTGAGGTTTTCCCCAAATACATCACAGTTAATATGCATTACAGTGAGACCACAACTCCAAATACACTGGAGAAAATGCAAGTGCATGACAAAGAAAATGCAAGTATAATGTTTACACAAACCCCTATGAAGATAAGCAGATGGAACATAATCTCTCTCTCTGCCTCAGAATCTATGGAAATGGCCCTGTGAAATGCCCCTGTATCTGTATCTCTCTATAGTATCTATCTACAGCATAGTTTCTATCTATCTATCTATCTATCTATCTATCTATCTATCTATCTATCTATCTATCTATGTAACTATATATCCCGTGGAAATGTCCTTGTTTTTACTAGTGGTCTTATGCACCGTATTCTTCTTGTAGATTTATAATTTATAGGCTTTTTAAACTTAAATTGTAATAACAAATATCGGTAGTAGCCCTATTTCGAGGTCCTCAAGATTAATTAACTTAACTGCAACTCTTTTACAGAAAACTACCTGTTTATATGATTTTAAAGTATTTTAACCACTACTGATTTTGTTTTGTATATAACAGAAAATATTATAGAACTGTCTTCATAAATATTGTTTTTTGCCATTTTTAAATTTTGACATCAAAATAAAGTGGTCAAGGTGAATTATATAGTATTGAACAATACCATCAAATGCCTTATGTAAGTGAAGAATGTAAGACCTCTAATAGGTCTTTGAATTACAAAGAGGTGTTGAGTTATTGTGATGCTGCGTCTTATTCAACCACAATAACAAAACTGTATCCTTGTTCTGCAATAGAAAACAGAATACCTTACTGTAAAAAACATCATCAGTATACATGTATAGAGCATGGCCAGTGGACAACAACCTTCATTATGACAGTTGTCTCAGGCCAGATAGCTCCACCCACACAGGTCGGCTAGCATTCAGGGTCATCTCTATAGCATAACACGCGGGCCATTGTTTACATCCAGCAGAGATGTCAGACTCAAGGACTCGCCCCACTTGTCAGCATGGCAACATATAAACAAGCACCAGTTGTTAGGAGGCTCCTGCACGGACAAACACTCACTGTAATACTGCATACAGTAAAACAACCTAAGATGTGTCTTAAAGGGGTGCTTGAGTCTGGTATCTCTGCTGGAGGTAAATAGTGGCCAGTGTGTTATGCTGTGGAGATGAGTCTGCATTCTAGCCAGCGGCTGTGAGCTCTCTGGTCTGGCACATATGTCGTAGTGAAGTTTGTTGCCCTCCATGCATGTTGTATACATGCTCCCACGTGGCTTCTATTGTTTAGAGGTTGGTTCAATTAGCATAACAATTATTTATGTCAAATAGAATGCACATTTGTGAGAGATGCTTATTATTATTCCTTAAGTGATATTAAAGTCAAAAAGTATTTAAACTATTTCAAACGCTGATTAAATCACTTACAATGGATGCTCCTCCATGAACAGTCCCCTGCACACTGGCCCTCATATTGTGTTTTAGGGTGGCTCCTTTTCCTTGCAGGGTCCTGTGGAGCCACCCTGGTGTGTGCTAGTAAGCAGCGTGTCTCTTAACAAACACATAGGCCCAAACAAGGCAAGACAATCCCCACTTCTCCAAGCAAATAGC
Organism: Nanorana parkeri; assembly: GCF_000935625.1. Classification (NCBI taxonomy): domain Eukaryota; kingdom Metazoa; phylum Chordata; class Amphibia; order Anura; family Dicroglossidae; genus Nanorana; species Nanorana parkeri. Next base: position 1,441,652 of record NW_017306515.1, read on the forward strand.
CGCTGGAGACTGCTCTGCCCCTTGCAATTTTTTACTCAACAGGAAGTACAGGGAAGCCAACCTTAGAGAGTTGGAGCCAGCTGTTCAGAAACATGTCTGTTAGTGCTTGGGGTGGGTAAAAAAACTGAAGACATACTTTTTTGGGCAGTGTATATTTGATCTGGATTCAAAAAAGTCTGATATTTGAATACTATTTGGGGATATGTTGTGGATACTGTAGACTGCCATAACTATGGTGCAGAGTGACACTCCTAGATTGACATTTGTCTGTAATGGGACTTGCTGCTATTTTACCTATATGAATTGTTAAATTATATTTATATATTGTGGCAGTGCGTGGCAATGCCATGGTGTAGTATGGCAACTTTGGCGCCCAGGACTCTCAGCCAGAGGGGCTGAGAGGTTCCACAATGTGAATACCTTTGGAGAGGAGGAACTGGCTGTTCAGTTCTTTCCAGGTTTTCCAGACTATAGTGGGATGGGATATCCAGTCCTGGGGCCGGGAGTTGCCAGTGGCCAGGTTGAGCTGATCAGGTGGCTGAGAGCAGCCTTATTAGGAAGCCAGCCCAGTGCTTTAGAGGAGAGTTGTGGGTGTGCAAGAGGCACACAACGACAGACAGACTCTGCTGCGTGCGTGAGCACAAGGGACACAGCCAGGAAGGCTGGAGAGGTCCAGAGGGTCCGTGACCCTGAGATCCCTGTCGGGGAGACAGAGAGGGACAGTGACCCACGAGGGGTGGATACTGAACCGCTTGGAGCTGAGGAAAGCTGCTGAGCAGTGCTGAGGACTGAATTCACAGAGAAATACGGTAAAGTCCTGGGACTATCACACGGGGAGTGTATGGGACAGACAGATGTCGGTGAGACCAACCACAATGTCTTGATGAGGCTCCTGAATGAACTGTTATGCTTAATTTATGCTGAATAAAGACTGTCCTTTTATGTTAAAGTGGGCTTCAGGAGTGGTCACTTAGCGCTTACCATTGTGCTATATTCCCCAAACTATCACAATATGTATATGCTAATGTCTGAGGTGGGGGTGTCACCCAGAAATGATTGCCAATTAAGAGGAGGATTATATAAAGGTAGCAGGTGTGTTGGTCAGTTAGTTCTGAGGAAGAAGGTTCATCCCTGAAACAAGCCAGCTACCCAGCCAGCCAGCAAGCAATGTAATCAACAGTTGATGATCTTTTGTGTCCAGTTGGTAGAGCAGGACTCGCCTTGGATAGGTTTTTATGCTTATTTGTAAGGTCACCTTTGTATAGTATAAGTTATTACTATATAATAAAGTTTTATTTGAAAATATCACACAGTACTGGCGCACTTTCTCTTCGTTCCTCAGATTAAAGGAATGTGATGGATATCTTATTTTAAATGAAACCTCTATTGAGAAAGATAAGGAGGATGTCATTAATGACCACCATTACGAAAATGGTATCTGTCTCTGCCGTCCATATTTTGAGACAAACAACTGGAAAAGCATTTCAATTGAGAATCGCACTTCCTCACTACGAGTTTCATGTTATTATAGTTTTAACTATATTTCAACTTGAATCCGCTGATACAATGCTCTATAAACCTGAAAGAGAAAATCTAACTTATTTCTACTTGTATAACCAACAGTTCTGCTTTGTATTCTATTGGACTGTCCTAGTAAATAGAGCAAAGAACAAATATAGGCAAAATAATGCATCTGTGAGCTGCCAATTAAATTTCACTTTAATAAAATTAGTAACATTTTAATGAATAAGCCCATTTTAGTAATGAGACTGAAGAGAAAAACAGGTACAGCGAGCATATATATTAAACAAAATAGTTTGCGCTGGAAGTAGGTATGTCGGCACCAGCCGCAACAATGTATGTATAGATGTAAAATGGAAGGAAGAAGTCTAGTCTTCCCTCTATATTATACTGTCCCCGCTATCTATTTCACCTGGTGGGCGGCCTCAGCCGCCACTACAGGGGCGAATGACTGGGTAATTGTGGAAGAGAAGCAACCATCAACTTACTGTAGCAGCTCCGTGCCGGAGCATAGAAACATTCAGACTGCAGCCTCACTACTGTTACTATTTTTGCTTTCCTGAATCCAACTAACATTTCCAATAACAGAGAAGTAGACTATAGATGAGACTCTGTTAGTAATCCATATATATTTTATCTTTATGTTTTTTCTTTTTATGCCTCTCGTTTAGAACGGTTATGGTTTGAGTGGCTCCGCTCCACTGACATCGATTTGTTGTTTCCCATTATCGCTTATCGTTTTATCGCTTATCGTTTTTTGTCGAAAAACATATTTTTTCCTTTTGAGTTAAGGATTTATTCATCTTTCACCTTGAGTGGCTCCGCTCCACTACCGCAGATTGCTTGTATATGATTACATCTTTCAAATATGATGGACAACTTGTAGTTCCGCTCTAGATCACCATCTCACTGTTTTATTGTCTGGCACAATAATTCATAGGTAGATTTCACTTAGACGGCAGTCCACAATCCATTTTTTTGCACCAATTTCACTGTGCGCCTTTGGGTTCACAGTTTGTACTAGACACGGCTATTTAGCACTTTTTGATACTTTTCAAGTCACTTCCGCTTAAAAGCCATCACTCAGTTTTTTCACATACTTTATTTATTAGCATTTGTGATCACACATCCACATTTAGTATATACACATCAGGTACAGCGAGCACTCAACTCCAGCTAAGAAAGGCAAACCTCTAATCAATGATAAAGGATGATGAATGGCTCTTGGTCAAAGATTCTTTATTTGGTTGAATATGTTTTTTTATCCAACATGTTTCAACATCAATACATCCTCTTCATCGAGGCTGTGATATGTTGCAACACTGCTATGTGGAAAAACACTTGTTTTGAACACAATGACATGTATAACTTCAAAGATCCCATTGTAAGATGTAAACGAATAATAGTAAATGAGATAGCTGAACAACTGTACGGCAGCATTGTCAGCAGGCAAAAAGAGCCAGCTTGCTACATCTTACAATGTGATCTTTGTAGTTATATATACATCACTGCAGTCTGAACGCATTTGTATATGCACAGCAGTGTTTAAAAGTTTTAGTTATAGCCCTGATGAAAGGACTTTATTAATGACCCAAAACATAGAGAGGGGGATTTATCAAAACTGGAGCAGACAAAATCTGGAGCAGCTGTGTATGGCAACCAATCAGCTACTCTCTTTAGTTCGTTCAGTTAAGATTTGAAAATGAAAGAAGCTGATTGGTTGCCTTGGGCAACTGCTCCAGATTTTGCCTGCTCCAGTGTTGATAAATTCCCCTTGCAGACTTAGAAATCATTTTTCAAAAAAAGCATCTGACTGAGAACCATTCATCCCATAGGCCATGGGTGCACAGCCAATGGTCGGCACACCAGTAAGAGTAATAATTCTCTTGTACTGCATGAAATATTAACCAACTATGGTTGATTAGCATTAATGCTAAAATACCGGCACACGGACAGGGATCTTCTCCAAATATCACTTCTTTTAATTTGGCACAAAAACAGCAAAGTAGCTTATGCGTTTCAGCCCAAACCCTGGGCCTTAGTCATAGCTATGACTAAAGTTCAGGGTTTGGGCTAAAACACATAGCTAGTTTGCTGTTTTATGTTAAATTAAAATAAAGTGATACTTAGAGAGGATCCTTGTCCGTGTCCCAATATTTTATCATAGTGGACTGACAAGGTGGAGCAGGAACATTTGCTGTGCAACGGGGTCCCCACAGGCATGCAGATTGGATGGGAGGAGCTCTGAGCCAGTTAAAAAAAATAACTTTGTATATGGTTGATTACTATTAACTAAAGTAAAACAAACTTTATTACATTAATTGTAATGTCTGTCTTTCTTGTTCTTTTGAGTCTGCCCCTCATGGTTGGAGTTGAGCATTGTTCTTCTATTTAGTTTCCAACTATTACATTTTGTGCAAGCTAGTTACCTATTAGTCATCAGGTAACAAAAACATAATTCCCTTTTTGCATGTCTATCAGACTAACCTTACCTGTTTTTCTGAAAAAAGCTTGTTCGAATAGTTGAAAGTCAAAATGCAGTAAGCCACATAAACCCTTTAAAATGTATCTTGTAACGATCTGAGAACTGAAGTGAAATTTGATTAGTTGCTAAGGGTAACTCCTATATTCCACTGGCTTATTGATTAATCATGTAAGAGTCAATTGGTTTTAAACCTGACAGTGACTCAAGATGCAACTCCTATTGTCCATCTGGTATCTCACATTGCTGCTGTCCATAGGTAGGCTTAAAGGGAATGTACTAGGTTTTTTGTATATGACTTTTTCATTTTTACAAGCTAGTGTTTCCATGTTTTAGAAGACATAGGAGAGCTAAGATAGCAGCCAGAAAGGGAATACAGTGCTTGAAATAAGTCAGGTTACTTATAAGGGTTGATTTACTAATGGCAACTAAGCTGTTCACTTTGAAAGGGAATTCACACTTTGCAGGGGAAGTTGCCCCTTATTTCAAAGAAAATTGTATCAACCATTGAAGTGTGGCTACCTCTGCACTGCAAGGGTAACTGCTCGTTTTGTCTAGGTGCTAAAAAAAGTAAACTCACCCAATTTGCTGAGCCGACGCCCTGCTTCTCTGGTCACTGAAGTGTGTCTCCTCCTTCGCTTCACTGAAGGAATGCTTCTCAACATTCTCACATCTATACACGTGTATAGAATGTGATGGCGCAAGGATTCTTAGACTGCTGCAGAGGAGGGGTAGAGAGGCTGTATGGACCGGTCTAAGAACACGTTCTTCTTTATTATTATTATACAGGATTTATATAGCGCTAACAGTTTGCACATTGTTTTATAATATAAGCTTTGATGAATGAGGTGAATCTCTCCTGACTTCCATCACCTAATCATATGTAAGCAAAACTCCTGTGTTTCTTTATTTTCCTGGCACATGATTTGGTATTTTTTGCAAAGTAAAATTTCACCACATTTACCAAGCTAAGAGATTTACCATGCAATGTGCAAATTCCTTTGCAAAGTGAACAGCCTATTTGCCTTTAGTAAATCAACCCCATTGACTCCCATCGTGACAATGGGCAGTGGAGCACAACCAATGTGTGAAACTGCAAAGCAGGAAACAGAGGTTGCATCTGTAACAAGCAAATATGCATGCCTCATGTACATACTCTATGCAATTACAATACATAAAAATACGATTTTTAAAACATTAACACATACTGCAAAAAATATTTATATCAAGATTTCTTGTCCACCTTTTGCTAATAAAACTGAAAAATTTAAAATATCATATATTTCCTTTATCAAAAAGCGCTGTGATGACTAGGAGTCACAGGAACCCTGACTATACACAAGTGGCTCTCCATACATGCATACTATGAAATCATGACTGTTTCAAGACCTGCCTTATTGGTTGCTTCCAAGGCCACAAAGAATAAGGTATTTTGGACTTGCAAAGTGAAAGGTGCTTAAAGAGGATGTAACAGAAAAATAGAAATCTGTTTCATCGACATCTATTTCATAAATATATCAGCAGGGAATACATCTTCATACTTTGTAAGATAGGAGAAGTATGCAGCTATCAAATGTTTTAACTACTGCAAAACGGAGTAATTTTTTGGTTTTCATTTATTTGTACCTGAATCCTAACTTTAATATTGAATTGTCTGTGTCATTAACAGTGTGCATTTGAAAAACAATCCAAACAAATATTTAATGCAGAATCATTTTTATTTGAGGTATGCTTGTTTTCTCTTATTCCATAATAGCATAACCATATACAACATTTTTACACAGTAGAGAGAAAAAAAATCATAAAAATATCCGCCTCAGACCAATTATTATTATTCTCAATTGTTACTTCTGAAATTAAATGGATATAAAAAGAGAGAAAAACTATTTACCAGTAGTAGCACATATTTATGAAAAGAATATTCAGTAGGGACAGTTACTTACAATACCAAGCTTTGATTTTATGTGTTTATATTACAGTGCCGACACCTTAGAAAATGAGATGCAATGAATTACAATTGAAACTGTAGCTACAGGGACAGAAAGCATTTTCAGATCTCCAAGTTAATTGTACAGCAGCTTTCTACATACACATGATCAATCATCTAATGATTCCATCAACATAAAAATCTAAGCAGAAATGTCTCATTTACATTAATAATGTCCACAAATTATATGAATTCATTTTGCAAGTGATGGATAATTTAAGCTTTCATCATCTAAAGCTTGTCTTTTTTTTTCCAAGAGAAATGGACTATTTCATTTTTAATGAGTGCAATGATGATACATTTAGTTGCAGCAGATGCAAAATAAAGCACAACAATAATGATTTTGAAACCCATGGAATAAGTAAACATACACAGAAGGGAATTAAAATGTATAATAAACATATTTCGATCTTTTAAAAAAATGTGAAGCCTGGGAAAATGGCAGAATTTAACATCGAACTCCTGCTAAAAAATAAATAAAATGTAATAGTCCAGTAATATGAAATAAGTGTAGGGGGCCACAGGAAGGATTTGTTAAAAAAAAGACACGTCTCAAACTACATAAATGTATATTCTCTACTTTAAATAGAAAAGGGTTTTGTATGTAACCAGCTGAGGGTTTACTGCAAGTTCTCCTCTGAGAACTTATATCATTTTACTAAAGGCACATGCATACTTGTTAGCATGATGCAAGAAGTCCCAGAAGAGCAGACAGATGGGGAAAATATTTAATGAGTGCTGCAAGATGCAACATCTTTTTTAGAAAACCTTAGGACTGTGCAACTTTAAACATGTGTGGATTTTAACTTGGTGCAATATATTTGCCAGTTATGAATATAACAAGGTTTAAATTTAAAATAAAATTAACCCATGATGTCTTTTGTTATCATGCTATACACCAGTTCAATGATTTTTTACATTTCCAATATGGTTATGTGTAGATGGTCAAACTGGGCTGATCAGACAATTATGTGAGGTTAGTTGAAGACTGCAAAAATGTAATGACTGAAGTCATTAAGCTGAGAGAATTTACAGCTGGGAGTTATTAAAATTTTGATGGATGTTAATCATACTCTGGCACATTTGATGGTTGGTGAGGTTTGAAAAACATAATAATTTTGGAACAATATCATCTACAATAAGTCAGTCAAGTTGGCTGGCATACTGAGAATTGTGGTGACCAGTTTTAGAAGTCTGAAGTTATTTCACCGACAACAAAATGATTCTAAAAACAATACATATACTAGATGCTGATGTAAATTAACATTTTAAAAATAATGTGTATAGTTTTTTAATTGCACATAGAACGGGCATATATGTGTATATATATA